>NC_052118.1:5568994-5643242 GCF_012273895.1 Zerene cesonia | reverse complement strand
ATACTATGTAACTACGTAGTCTAAATTTTAAATACTACTATTATCGACTACTGTGCATGAGTGTATGTGTACGTGTATGCGTGCGTGCGTGCGTGTTTGTGTACGCGTGTGACGTGTGTGTGTTTCTGTGTGTGTGGCCACTCACCAAGTCCCATGGTGGTCTCGCCCTGGGCGTGGTGCGCGCGCAGACGGGCGATGAGGTCGGCGCTGTCGTAGCCGGCGTTGTCGGCGACGGCGGCGGGCAGGCGGCGGAGGGCGATCGCGAACGCCTCGGCGGCCGCCGCTTCCTTGCCGGCCGTGCGGGCCACGGCACGCGACACTGCTTCAGCCATTAACATCTCGCTAGAGCCTGTGACGGAAAACAATACGGTTCATTTGTACGGTCCGTCTTTTTCTCACCGTGGTATCCTTGTACACAGTACAGTGCTAAAAATAGACAAGTAATAAAAATAGATGAATACTTTATAATTTTTTCTTAATATAACCTTACACCATATTTGACTTTGATATTATACAAAATAGGTAAAATTAACCTAAAATAGAGCGAAGGTTTATTTTTTATTATACAAATAAACCAATTTTTTTTTGGTCATATTTGTTTCATATTTAGTATTTACCTTCCATTAAATCTCAGCTCACCTCACTGACCCTTCATTTAGTTATTATAAATATTGACACCCTATCCAGCTAACCTCCTCCGAAAATAACTTTAGGTTCCTTGACAGTGGCAGCGAGCACGCACAGCGCGTCGTGCAGAGAGCGCTCCGCCTCGTCGATGACCTGTTGTGTGGCGCCGCGGATCACAATCGTGCACGCCGCTCCCAACTCCACTCCGGAGAAACGAATGAGGCACTCGTCTCCAATGAGCACCTAATATAATAATGAATATAAACAAAACAGTTGAGGTAAACAGTTTCCATTTGCCAATGTATGTAAAAGTAAATGAACCCAGTGGTATGACTTTACTACAATTTATAGATTTCAAAAATTACCTGTTCAATGACTTTGCAGTGTCCCAGTTTAACTTTATCAGGTGAATCAAATGTTGACACAATTTCTCCACCCGTAACAAGGGCAAGACGTTCAATACCATCAAAGTCTGCATGTTCAATAGCCATAACTCCAGCATCAGCAAATAATTGTTCTGGGTAGTTGTAAATAAGTTGTCTGAAAAAATGTAAACCAACCAAATTTCAATTTAAAATGTAACAATGCATGGATGTTCAAACAAGGGATATTTAAAAGCTGGGCATGTATAACTTATGGGTCATAAAATTTATGATACTAATTGTTATCATATTATTTAAATATATAACAATATACAGGGTTATAGGGTAAGACACAACTTGGAATATGTTGGGTGGTTGAGTGCATATTGTTTACATTTTTTTTTCTGGTTTCTGTATAAAACAATAAATTAAAATGATACCATTCATTCCTATTCATATCCTTAACATAGTTTTAAATAGTGTGTTTCAAATTTATACCGCCTTACGAAATTTATTTTCTGCCTACTAATAATACTCATGTAGATGCTGTGTATTTTTATACTATTTTTCTTTGGCCATATACAATTGCTTATAAACATCTATTTACTTATAACTTATTATAACAATTTCTATTCAATTTTTATCAACTACAAAATTGATAAAACACTCATCAAATGTGTAAAAAGTAGAAATAAGCAAACCTGTTAATGAACACATTGCATTTGTGAGCCAGGATTTTGTTAACTTTGTCCTTCATTTTTTCTTTCTCAGCTACTTCGAGTTCAGCAATTTTTGCCATTGAATCCACTTTAATTGTGGAACCAAAAACTTTAATTTTGTCAGTGTCCATAGGTGTGTTTGCGATCAAAATGTTAGCATTTTCAATCCGTTTAGGTTGATGTACTCCCACCTTAAAAAAAAAGTTATATACATATATATAATACAATCTAGAAATATTATGAAAACCAATACAAAGCTTGTTTATATATAAATCATATTTATACCTTTTTATTCAAAAGGAATCCCTCATCCAAAAAAGATTCTTCCAGAACACCACCTGATATCTTGATAATTTGGATAGCCTTCAAATTACCTGAACCTTTGAGCCTAAGAACTGCATCTACAGCTAATTTTGTGAAATGTCTGTAAATTTAAGATAAAATTGTTATTTATTATAAATAGTTTCAAATATGTATTATATCTTATATTAAAAATACAAAAGGACTCACTCCTTGTGGTTGGATAGAATTTTGGAACTTAAAGTTGTGCGAGCAATATTCTCCAAATCTGCCCTAAGCGCTGATTCATTAAAGTTCTTCTGGTGATCGAAACTAGCGTCAGCCAAAGCTTGCTTTGCTGCTTCAACGGCTATGCGCCAACCAGCTATTATAGTTTGAGGATGAAGCTTTTGCTCTATCAATTTCTCTGCCTCACGTAGTAGTTCAGCAGCTATAAGAAGTTATTTAAAAGTTCATATATTATTTTAAAAATAAAATGAAATAAAATCAACCATCCTTAATTAACTTCAACATACCAAAAATTAAACACTAACAAAATATTACACTACCAATTATAATTACCCAAAACTGTTACTGATGTGGTTCCATCTCCTACTTCATCGTCTTGAACTTTCGACATATCGACTAATATTTTAGCTGCGGGGTTGTCTACTCCCACAGACTTCAAAATAGTAGCACCATCATTTGTTACTTCAACCTGCAATAAAAATTACATAAAATAAAGGTAATTGAAGTTTAGTGCCAACTGCAATATTTGTTATATTACTTTTCTATCCTACCTGTCCAGCGTTTCGTCCATAAGATACTAAAATCTTGTCCATTCCTTTCGGACCAAGGGTGCTTTTGACTAAGTCGCCAATTGCGATAGCCCCGATGAAGCTAGACATACGAGCAACTTCGGCTTTCTCCTCTTCAGCCTCATTTTTCAATATTCTGATGGGATTTAGTGATACCTGCAAGTGATTTTGCCAAAAATCAAAATTTAGTAAACATGTGCAGCTGAACGCGTAATGGTTATCAATTAATAAGGAAATTATCTTGAGCACATCATTACAGCGAGTGTCAAAATATTAAAAAATAGAAACCTAAATGAACTCACCATTTTTATATACTTTTCAGTCACTAAGTTTTATAAAAAAATTTATATTGAAAAATAACCAACAATACACCGCTATCACGAGAAACTCTTTTGATATATTTTTTTAATCAACTACAATTTAAACTTCTTTGACTAGATACCAGACATAGACAAATAAAAATATAGATACAAGCTTTTTTGAACTGAATCGTCTTATGAATAGCAAAAAAATCTAAATAATATAAATTCTATAATCAATTGATTTCAAAAAAAGGAGGAGGTTGTCGGTTCGAATGTCTTTATTATCACTTTGTTACCTTAGAACTTTCGACTAGGTAAATCGATTATGATCATTCTTCTTTTATTTGAAAGCTGGTGTCTCCCGTGGTCTTCGTGTTTGGCCTAGTTTTGATAAATTGAGGTAAATTGTTAGCTAATAGTAGTTATTTTAATGACATTTTATTTTAAAGAGTTAATAAAAATGTAATCTCCCAATATATGACCTATTCAGTGTACCGGTATGATGACAAATAGCAAAAAAGTCTAAGTGTAAAGTATAGCAGAAAAATCAACTACTTTCGTCAACAAATTTTACCACCGCCAAAAACTTTTATATATTAATTATAAATAAATATAGATAAATTTATATATTTTTTTACTAATGGCAGCACTGATTTCTCTTGATTGAGTCACATTCATTAGAATGTGTCATTATTTAATATCTATGGTATAATTTTCTGTTCTAGAACGCCATATTTTTGTGTATAATTTGTGACACGACGAAAAAAAAAAACAGAATACATACCTTGCTATTGAGATTATTAAAAATTTAAAATGGAAAACCAAGGTGGAACTTCTGGACCTAGAGTAAGTGATAAACGATTAGCACAAACACAGGCTAAGGTAGATGAAGTTGTCGGTATTATGCGTGTTAATGTCGAAAAAGTATTGGAAAGAGATCAGAAGTTGTCTGAATTGGATAATCGTGCAGATGCTCTTCAACATGGAGCTGCACAGTTCGAACAGCAGGCTGGTAAGCTTAAAAGGAAATACTGGTGGCAAAATTTAAAGATGATGTTGATTATTGGTGCTATAGGTGCCGTCCTTCTAATTATTATTATTGTATGGGCTACATCTGGTTCGAGCTCATCATCAAATGCTCCAGCGGTTACCCCAGCTCCGGAAGCACCTGCTGGACGATAAATAACAATGCAGTTTTCAAGAACTATCTTTAAAAATGCTATCACAAAGGTTTTTCTATAGTACCTTGAACTGAACTGACGAAATGAAACTATTTTTTAACGATTTACTCTTTGTAACCGAAAGCTTGCACATAGGATATACAAAAATGTCATAAAAATATTATATAGCAACTTTTGATACAGTGTCTACTACATCAAAATTTATGTGTACAGCACAACCAATGTTAAAATTGTTATCTTATAAAGACTTATATGTACTATATATTAAGTATTAATTTAATGTTGCTTTAAAATTTTTATTGATATAATGAATGTTAAATTGTCTAATTGAATACTACATTGCTAAATAAGCTATTATTAAAACAAACAGCTGTAATGTACTTGTAAGTAAAAAATTGTTTAGGGAAAGCAAAAATATATATATACACATAGATGTTTGATACAGAATTGTTGCTTTACATGTTGTTATTGACAGTTACTAAAATTTAAACTATGTTAAGAGCACAAAATGTATTGTACTACTACAGCACAAAGTTTTAAGAGTTTTAAAATATTTCTATGGATTTTAAATTTTCAAGAATATAACAGGGTTAAATAGATTGCAGTCTTTTTGGACTAATATATTTGCTAAAACATGCCAATTTTTCAATAAGGGCTAGGAGTTAAAAAGACCCGAACCAATACCAAGGAAAGGTTTATATTCTAGCTACTTTAAAGATAATTAATATATTATATTTACACTCTCGTTTAATTTTCTAAGCATTTTCATACAGTTTGTTGTAAGGGACCAACGTTTATTTGTAAGGATT
Organism: Zerene cesonia; assembly: GCF_012273895.1. NCBI lineage: Eukaryota > Metazoa > Arthropoda > Insecta > Lepidoptera > Pieridae > Zerene > Zerene cesonia. The sequence goes on along the minus strand of NC_052118.1, from coordinate 5,638,145 downwards.
TGGATCCACACAGTTTTTCAATGTCTCCTGACCACAAGTTGATGTTGTTAACCTAATCCAAGAAATAATCATCTCTTTATATCTTGTTGTTTATATTGTAAAAGGTGGAATAAATGTATGTATTATTCAAGTATTGTCTTATGTCTTTATCTTTACCCTGGCTATACTGATAAGATAAGATTGTTTAGTTGCAATATTTGATAAAGAAGTGGAACTGCTATACTTTAATGATTTTATTTACCAGGGACAAGTTCTCATTCTGTAGAATAAAATATTATCATCATCATTAGATAGTATTCATCCTTCTCCCATTCAATTTTTAATTTTAACAGAGTATTAACTATATCAATTAACTGTGATAGTTTTTCTTTTTGAATATACTGTTAGTATAAGTGAGAGTAAATCTATCTGATAATATAAAACTGAATAGTTTGTTTGATTGAACACACTAATCTCAGGAACTACTAGTCTGATTTGAAAAATTCTTTCAGTGTTAGATAGCCCATTTATTGAGAAAAGCTATACGCTATATATGTACCACACTTTTACTAGCATGTTAGTGTTCAGGGATCATCCATAAATTATATCACAAAAGATTTTGTTAATGGCTCCATATATAGTATTGATATTGGTTTTAGGCGTAGGTAAACATGTAAGCACCGGCACGCAGTGGCTACATTTAGTTTTGAACTTCAGATTACATTAGATATTTGCAAAACAAAATTTTATAAAAATTGTATCTTCCGTAATAACTAATAAGCCAGATGGTTATGTATTATATTCTAGTTGTGTCTAACAAGTCTTTCAAACGGCTTATGATATGTAGACTAATAATAATTTTACGCCTACCTCAAGTTGCCTTATTCCGCTTCCGCAAACAACCGAACGAACTACTGGTACACCTACAATCTATATACCTACCTGCTGGCTATCTACAAATGTGGAATAATGGTTGAATAATACCTTCAGTTTAACATAGCCCACCTATTTAAGAAAATATTGTATATATTTAAATTAAAATGTCAATTCTGTTTGATTAACTCTTAGGTTGTAAGGTACTTGTTAACTAAGTATTCCTAGATCGCTTACTTAATCCTATACCTTGCAGGTTTTGCTTTAGTATAAGAGGGACTAGATTCTAAAACAAGCAAGTTTTAAGTAGTAGTCTCCAGAATCATAATGGTTTGTAAGTGTCATAGTAACAAATCATAGTTATTACCAATTACGTATGGTGTTAAGTATTTTATCTGCGCTATTATTAAGCCACCGCGTTCCGTCCATATATTTAATCAAGGTATAGGCGTAGTTTTTCTAAATAGGGTAACTCAGCACTCTGAAAGGATAGAAAGAGCTAAGAATTAATAAAGGTTTGTGATCACGAATGTAGTCGTGAGTATAACCAGAACGCTAAAAAGGACAAGTTTTTCTGATTCAATTATAATTCTGTAACATACTGAAATACGAAATAGGGTTGAGGCCAGAAAGGGGCTAAATTTTACCATAAAGCTATAGTCATCTTACGAACCATGTTAGCTGTTGAAATATTCATAACATTTGTGCTTTTTTGTATTTTTATAACGGGAACATACAAGTTACAAAATACTATTTTTTTAATTTAATTACAAATATTGAATGTAATAAATAAACTTCAAGCGTGAAATGAAGACGATATAATTTCATCCTATTCTTACATCATAAACCGTTAAATAAAAAATGTTGACCACTATGTACCTATATAAAAAAGCAGTCTAATAATTTATCTATAAGCTGTACTAATAGCGTTCACAGTTCACACCAATTGAATATTATAACGATCGTGAGAATATTTTTAATGAAACTTAACATTTGTGGGTACGGAAGGTGGGAAAGGCGTTCTTGTTCTGGTCTGTTTGATCAGTAGGCAATAGCGACAGGTCATCACATCACATAGGCAGGCTGGAATGACCTTGTTCGGAGCATCGTTACGCCTCATGATCTATAGAGATCAGTAACGACCCTAATTCAATTTATAACGTGATAATGTATTGGTTACGCAGCACATGCTCATTAGCGGTCTAAACTTAATACAAGTAGGTTATTTGTTATTTAGAATAATATCAACCTATTATCATGTAAAAATGCTATGGTATTATTGTTTGCACGGATAAAACGTATTTGTATTGAACATAAAGAAACATTATATTGTACCGTAATATTTTCTTCACGCACTTCATGAGATATATAAATAATTGTAAATAAATGAATATTATCTAATTATTATAATTACTGTACTCAGGTATAATGGTGTTCCTTGTGTAGGTACCTACAGAGTGTAGTGCGATCACCTCCATCAAGCAACTAGGAAGGTAAAACAAAATGGCAAGTTGTGGGTGTTAACTCAGCATTCCTAATAAAGTCTGTTACCGATATTGCGTCGACGATTACAGCCTGCTCCTAATTTGAAATGTCATTCACCTGCTCTCATTGTTATTAAAAGTCTAACCACGTTTTGCGAGCACCAATAGATTTTAAATCTATAACCGGTTTTATGACTCACACGAAAGCGAATGATATTGGACATGCATTATTGATTACAAAATTTCCGGGACGTTCTAATCGGTTATTATTAATTAATTTTTTTACATTCTGCACGATACTGAAACATTATAGCTAACGTTCCTCGTAATATTATTAAGAATGCAAGCTCAAATTTATTTATAAGCCGGTAACGGGAGAGCAGATGTGCGATTTTGTATGATGAAGCATCCTGCTTGATGGTGCGAGAGTGTGAATGACCTAATGTGTATTGCTTTCATGAAATGCCTGAGTTAGATTATGGTTTTAACTTTAAATAAACATAAATGATATTGACAAAATATTATGTTGAGTGATATAATAATTTAGTATACGATTGTTGTGACATTTACAATTAAAACCAAAGAGGAGTTTTCCTTGGTTTTATAAATAACAGTCGAGTTAATAATAATATATAAAACACAATGACGTCATTTCTAACAGGACAGGAAATGGACGCGAAATTGTACTAGACTGCTAAAAATTATATCACTGAAATTGATGATCGGTGTTTGCCACAAAAGCGAATTAATTTGATTTGAATTGATTCGATACGTTGATTTGAACATTTGTTCCTATGCCTATCAAACATTAGTTCCGGAATCTCCATAGCCATAGTTACTTAAGTTTACAATATGATTCATTCAATGTAAAACAAGGATTAGGTTTACTTCAATTTTAATAAGGTCTAATCTATATTTAAGTAGCTAAGTAGGTACATATTGAGAAGTTCACAACTAAATAGCAATAACAAAATTAGTGTGTTTTCGTCAAGACTTTCATTCGTAACCTACCTAATGGTTTATGGTTGGTTATTTCACAACCATTTTGAAAGTGAACACTTACCCCCCTATATCCTGAAACTTTTAAGACCCGACGGTAAACAGGCATATATGTCTCGATAGTCATGTCTGAAATATTAAAAAACAGTTGCAAAGCTTCAATACATTTAGTTCGTATCTCAATTGATTTATGTATATTGGTACTACCTTCTACTTCAATATTGGGACCACTATAACTTATAAATCCAACATATAGGTTTAATTGTATTTGAAAATTAAATTTATGGATAGCCATCTATAGCCAGGGGACAAAAAAATTTATTTGTGAATATGTACATAAGCAGGTGTCATTTGATAAATATTTTAAAATAAATAAGAAATTGACTGAAATATTTTTTGATAAAATAAATAGCTGACGAGATATCTAAAGTCAAAAAGTATCATAGTACTTCTTCTTCGAAAATCAATAATTACAAAATTCTGTAGTCCACACGAGCGAAGCCGCGGGCGGATACCAATATTATTAAAATATAACTTACTACGTAAGTCAATGTTAATAATGATACCTAGCTATAACTACAACCCTGACTAAGAATTTTATTAGCAATTTGTAGTTGAAATTCTTAACACGACGTTGCATGAGGTACGTCGTTATGCATGGTAAGGTATGTGGCTGCAGGTACGTCAATCTAGGTTATATCTGACAAGTAACCCCACAATGCTTACACGTCGGATGTATCGAACCTACACATTGTTGCGAACTTATCAAGGTCAACGCATACGTTTTGCAGTAATTATCGGCTAATTCAGGCTCTGTTTAAAAATACTACATACTTTTTCCATTACTTTAAGGTCAACTACGCAAAATTTAAATTTGCAAAGAATGGTCGCATAATATAGATTTTGAATTGGTACCAAATATGGTGAAAAATAAAAGGAACGCCACATTTGGGTAAGACGGTAAACTTGAAAGTCGCTAAGGTTAATTCCTTCATGAATTTAATTGATTAGTTACGATTAATTTAAATTATTATTATACTAAATTAATACTACAATAAGTATCGTTAAGTACTTATATTATAATAAGCTGTATACTATATTAATATTACAATAATTTTTGGTTTACACGAATATTCCTTTTGCGGGAAAATAATACATACTTAGATCTGCCTGCCTTACTATACACTACCTACTTTTTTTCAGTCAATGAAGACTTAGGTCCTTTGAAAGTATTAAATTACAATTAGGTGTTTTCATTTGGTTTGGTTAATGGGGTTACACTAAAAACAAATGTTTGTATCCGGGTGAAACCTTATGTGCGAGAATGTTATGTTGGTTTATAACGTTTGTAGGTACGGAAGCCCTTGAAGTGCTCTGTCCTACATTATTGAGAGTACCAACTTTTGAATAAATATAGAACTGACGTGAAAATTAACATTGCTTTGTGTTGTTATTAAAGTTTTTTGTGGTAACAATAAATAGCTATCGACAAACTCGACGCCAGAATTTTACTATGCCTATCATTTCTTTCTACGTAATATCCAAGAATGAATCTCCTGAATGAACCGCCCACAAGACATTCTCAAGCATATTTACTACAATAACTATTACTGAGCCGTGACTAATTTCGTGATATCATATAATTTTTCGAGTTTTGGAAATCTACTGTTCTTTAAAATTCTGTACCTTTGTTTATCATTTACCGATTTTTTTTATTATGTTCCTATTTAAAACCGATACTGATTTATTTTACTTTTTAAAAACATAACATAATGATGATACTCGTTATATACATAATATATAAGTATAATACCAAAGTCCTGATTGAGTTATTTACATTTCATTGGTAAATTCCCTTTCGTAAATATGATTTTTTATATAAAAATACTCAGAGCATGCCATCAAGAGCATTCTCCGTTTATAGACACTTGTAATAAAAATAGTTTCTAATAAACGCTGAAAGCTTAATGTTTTACGTAACAGATAACGAAAACTGGTGTAAAAGCTTTCAGTCGTAAAGACTACATTGTTTACTTTATTGGATTCTTCTATTAGTGGGTCTGTAGGTATGGTATAGATTACATTTCTGGGTTATTGGTTGCCAGTCATTTATGAAATAATTATGAAAGTTTATTTTGGGCTGCACTTTACAATTGTTGTATGCACCTTAATAAAGAGTTAAGAACCACTATTAGCTCTATAATAATGATTGTAACTTTCACATTCTAATGCTAGAATTTAAAAAAAATCAAAATAATATGAGTAGTTTATTTTATATTTAAGTCAGCGAGAAATTGAAGTATAATTGGGAAGTGGTTAGATCAAACTAAATTAGAGCTGGAAGTAGGTGAACTAAAATTAATTTGTTTCGAGAATGGGGTGTATACAACAAATTATGATACTGATCAGTCCAAATTTTTAATGTTTAAAAACAAATTAAAAATATGCTGATATGAAATTAACACATTATTAAAGAAATAGGTATATCACAATGTAGGTTGTACAAGAAGGTTACGACATTTGGTCGTTCGTCAGACAACCTTCAAACGCCTTCGTTACTATTAGCAGTAAATGACAAAATGACGTAACGGCAACGTCATTATCATCACAGAATACTTTAAATTCCACGAAATGGTTTTTTTTTCTATATTGTACGCAGTGGAAATTATACAAGTAGGATTTTTTATAGTAGCTTTGACTTAAGGAAACCTACTTGTTTTATTTCTACTGAGGACCTACGCGGCTACGAGTTATACTTTTTCATTTAGACGTTCATGATGATATTGATTTTCGTATCAAACTACGTAGGTACTTTTATTACATTATAAACAACTGGCTGTGCCCCGCGGTTTCACCCGCGTAAGTCCGTATCCCGTAGAATATCGGGATAAAAAGTTGTATGTTATTCCAGTTGTCCAGCTGTCTACATACCAAATTTCATTGCAATCGGTTCAGTAGTTTTTGCGTGAAAGAGCAACAAACACACACATATCGTTACAAACTTTCGCTTTATTTTATAATATTAGTAGGATTCATAGGATAGTAGGAATAATCACAGTAAACAAATTCGTTGAATTTAACGACTTATAAGGTTTGTTTTGTAATATTGGCCCAACGATGAACGTGGGCATTTGTTTTTCGAAGAAACAATATGACAGAATTTGCTATTCACAGCTATTAATATCATAATGAATAATAAAATGTGTTGAATCGTAGATGAATGCCATATACAGCCAAGACTGATCCAGATACTATGAATCACGATTAAATAACGTGGTGATACCACCTCCTCGCTTTGTTTCTAACACCATGAGCTCAAGATGAGTGACTTGTGAAGTTGTGAGTAGTAGATGTGGAATGAGCGAGAAATATAGTGTGGGCCGAATGACGCCGAGCGACTCTGTAGCGACGTTCGAACGTGAGGCTATTTAAAACTGTGCGCAAGCCCCCTGGCGCCGAGTCGACAACTAATGATCAGTTCTGCCTTGTCTACCAACGAGTGCAAAGCGACATCGTGAATTGTGTTTACACAAGGACGTTTTTCGTCAGTGTTTGTTTAGTTTCAACAGTTTCCACACTACATAATCGTGAAAATGGCTGACAGTGGTCTCAAGAGAAATATTCCAATTAAGCTAGGAGATTTCTCAGTAATCGACACAGAATTCTCAAGCATAAGGGAGAGATTTGACGCCGAAATGCGCAAAATGGAAGAAGAAATGAGCAAGTTCAGATCAGAATTGATGAACAGGGAGAGCAACAACTTCTTTAAGAGCACCACAAGGTATTTACACTATTTAATTTTATTTCAACGTGCTAACCAATAAATTCTTTACTCGACAGTAATTTAATTTCTCAATAATTGACTTCGCATACATATATGGATAAACATGTGTTATATAGCAGTTGACTCGATTATCTTGAATTCGTTACGCAATTCTTACACGAATATTGGATACTTCATAAATGGGCGAGTTCATTCTTAAGCTTCCAGTTACATTATTATTCTGCAATAGTAACATTGCTGCTCAAGTTTCCTAAAAGGGAATCTTGAATTAATGAGATAGAGTTTCGCAAGAGTCGCCCACTTGGGACGACCTCGACGACGGTTCCACGAAAGTTGTTATTCAAAAGGCATTATTCGGGATCATTCCGCGGAACGGCATCAACTGCAGACATCTCAGTCGGCTCCATTTAAAGCGTGCAGCGATACGTAAGCCCGACCCGAGATGATGTCATAAATAGAAATAGCGCCGGCCGGCGGTTCCGAACGTGAGCAAATTGTTTATAAAGAATAGGAATGTAAATTGTATGCGTAATGAAGCAGTTTTCACACGCTAATAAAGTGAATGGCACAAAATAAGGTCTAAAATGTTAAAAAGTTCTCTCATTATTTAAAGTGAAAAATTGTATTATTCTAATTTAACTTTATTTTATCAATTTTAAATTATCAAGGCATTCAGAGATATCGATTTTAGCACTGTGGTGCTATGGAAACAAGCGAACAACCCAATAATTACACACTGGAGGCCTGATTTGTATATCATATTAACCTACCTAAATAATTATATAAACAAATTGCAGATACCATAAAATAACCAGTTTTACGACAATTTTTATTATAGTTATCAATTACTGCGCGATACCAACCACGGCCTAGTTAGATACGTTCAGCCAGTCGTAGACTTCTTGTATGTAACATTCAGGCGTCATGTAATAATAAGGTTATTGGCAGGTCGCACCCGATGGCTAATGGAAAATACTGAAATTCTTTCTAAAATCTTCAAACCTGTTCCGATAAAACGCACGATAAACTTTTGAAGTTTTTATCACTTTCAAATTTACAATATGTTCAATAAATATATTAACCTTGTATAATCTTATCCTAAATATAGCTATTTATACAATTTAAACTATATCTTACATAAAGTTATATTGTAAAATGATTATTTTTACGAAAAAACTAAACCGCGTTTGTTAGAACTAGCTTTTAAATAAAAAAAGAATATCAAAATCGGTTTAAGTACCTAGTAAAAAGATAAATATAATAAAGTTGGCTGAAAACACAAGTGTTGCAGTAACCAGTAAAATATCATATCAATCGTCAGTCGAATAGGTTTCTTATATTGGTGCTCTATTTCTTTGCTTTCTATGCTTAATAATATACATTCGCTTATAAATTTATATAATATTCGTACACATTGACACATTCGTACATATAATGTATTCAATTTACATTTAAATGCATTAAAAAAGTCCTTATGGCTTATTATAGCTCTAATAAAACTAACAGAAATTATTGCCTTTTGCATGTCTTACAATTTCGAATCTGTTTCCTCCGGAGGAGTAACGAAGTCTTCAGAGAGGTAAAATGCTACGTTGTATGTAATGTATATGTATTTTAACACCTTTGCACTCATATAACTAAAGTGGAGGGATATGTATCTATACTATTATTAGCAATAATGACACGCCGAAGCACAGATTATATAATAGTTCCTATTTCATATTTTCATATTAGCATTATTAGTAGTATAGTATTATGTTATCTGTAATATTAGTATCACTTCATTTAAGAAACACCAACCCGTTGTAGGTACTCGTATTGTTCATATTATTTACACAATAATAAAGCCAAATAAAATCATGATGCAGTACACCAAAAATTTTGTTAACTCATATCTTAAGTAGATAATTGACCGTGATCGACATCGATATATTGGGATTACGTTGGTGAGATCATGTTGTTGACAATAACCTTGTATGTGCACTCGCGGGCGTGACATCAGTTGCCTTGTGTGTTGTCATGATCAATTATAAATACGGAAAAATTATCACTTAGATAATATATTTAGCTTCACAGACCTCTGCTAAGTTTAAACATTCTGACATTTGAAAAGCCTTCAACATTAATCGATTTATTAAAACACTTACGTGATTAATAAATAATTGAGTAAGTAAATTTTCATTGTAACTTAAACAATAAACAATAAGTTTGTAAAAATGTAAATTAGTAAAAATTTATAAAATTGAATATAACTCTTAATTGTCGACTTCGATTAAAAAAGTGGAAATACATACATAACTATAACGAAAATCTATGTCGTTATTTATAATATGTCATTTATTTTGCATTATACGTGTTTGATTTTGATTTATAAATATTTAGCTAGATTTAGTTCGATTGTTTCCATGCTAATTCTCGGTATAACATTGTTTTTACTAATTTTAAAACAGAAAAACAGCGCAAACATGATGTATATATAGTAATTTATGCGATTAAAAGAATGTGGGCGGTAAACGGTCGATAATTTTATCCATATTTAAATAGGTAGTTAGGTACTTAGGTTTACACAGTTCATGTTATAGTGTTATTAAATATCTGACTTTATCCAAAATGTTGCATGTTGCAATGCACTTACGATTTAAAATATTTGATTATCAGATTGTTGCATATGCAAATAGGTTTGAATAAATACTTCTTCGAATAAAATACACACGGAGCATTGCCCTAGCAACATGCGATTATAAATAGAATTACAATGAATTCGTGCAAGGACACTTTTTTAAGAAGTAAATAAATTTTGAATATATCACATGAAGTGGATTACTGTCTTTTATTTGGTAAACGAAGGTTATCACCTTCCACTTATCATTTACGTAAGGTCACTTTCACTCACTCACAATTTAATTCGTTATCAACTTGTGTAAACGAATAAAACACCAAAATGCGATATTGATATTGTAGTCTTGTTGCTAGCATACCTACATAATCATTTACTTATTTATTATAAACACAACAAATTACAAAATATCCATGGAACGACGAAGATAATATGATGAATTAACGTTTTATTTAATTTTCCACAGCTCTACCACATCTACACAGCACAGTGACAGCAGACAGTTAGCAGAACCCAGTCATTGGGACAGCTTGAACTCTCCCTTAATCCAGGACGAAGGTGATGGCAAAACTCTAAAACTCCGTTTCGACGTAAGCCAATACACCCCAGAAGAAATTGTCGTGAAAACTGTCGATAACAAATTATTGGTAAGTGCTACTTTAGATTTGGGTCAACAATAAACTATTTAGAATTTATCATTCAAGGTTGAAAATACATTGCTTCTAAACTGGTTGACATTTGTTTTTTTTACTATAAATTCAAGTTCTAAACAATGTGTCGGTATATAAATATTTTTACACAGGCAGCTTGCCAACGATCTACAACAAGATGGCTCCAATGTATTAGTAATTCAATAGCTTTCTCGTCACGTGTAATAAAGCTTCGGTGATAAAGTTCTCTGAACTGTTTAAAGTAGCTATTTCAATACATAATTTATTGTAACAGACCATTAAAATCACCACGCGGAAAACAATTTTACTTTGAAATGATAAATTCTGTTGAAGTTTAGAAATGCATAAAATTACTTGTTTCAGGAACAAGCGGTCATATGTCAGAAAACTTTATAAATATAACTATTTATTAATTTTATTGCTTTTCAGGTCCATGCCAAGCATGAAGAGAAGTCAGAAAATAAGTCAGTATATAGGGAGTACAACAGAGAGTTCCTACTGCCAAAGGGTACGAACCCTGAAGCCATCAAGTCCTCCCTGTCTCGCGACGGCGTGTTGACCGTGGAGGCGCCTCTGCCCCAACTTGCTATCACCGACAGGAATATCCCTATCCAGAAGCACTGAGAATCTCATAGCGGTCTATTAGACAGCAGCTATTCCATACTACTGTTAATTAATTATTTATTATAATTCTTTACGTTTACGTTAGGAGTATTGAAGACCTTGAGATATTTATTTTTGAATTTTAATTATAATGAATCTCAAAGTTTATTAACGAGTATGTACTAATAAATTTTATTCAATGTTTTTTTTTATATTATAGTACATACTGAAAATCTGTGGCAGAGGAGAACGGTTGCTATTTGCACTGTTGATATTAATATTTACTTGAGTCGAAGCTTTCACTGTGATTGTTAGAAATTTGTGCATATTGTCATGCATTTCTCTCACTCTATTAGATGTTTCAGTGGTATGAATGAATAAAATGCACTTATTAATTGATGAATTGTTGCTGCGCGGAAAACCATTATTTATAAAAAGCATCAAATTAATAAGAGCAAATTACGGCCTAAGACCGCTTAGCACGGAGCTTAAAAAACGTGTTCAATGTTTTCATGGACATAAATGTATTAAAATTTAAAATAGGTAAAAACTATAATGTCTTTAACGCTACTTACAAAAGTCCATTCACTTTAACATAGTCGTAATATAGGCAAGTGTAACGTTATTATGTACCATTATTAAATTTGCAATAAATAGCTTTTTACTGAACACATTTATATTTTAGTACAAATTTGTTACAGAAATTTTAGATGTCAATAAAATAATAAACGAAATACAATTTGTGTATTATTTCCCGTAAATAATTAATAAAACAATGCTATTTGAAGCGAAGATTACGTTGCCAAGCTAAAAATGACTAGTAGATAGTGATATAGGTCGGAGTTCCGACTCAGGAAATTAATGAATCGATCTGGATACCTATTCTATTGTTGCATTGAGTAATTAGAAGAGGAAATACCAATTACAATGGCTATACATACGCAAGGTTGGCAAAAACGAAAAATAAAAAGGTTAGGTCACTCCCTTATGTAATCACCTCATAAAGATTTCTTATTGTGTATGTACCTATAGCTAATCACATTACCATAACATTGTAATGGTTTCAAAATTTTATTGGATATTATATAAATTTGATTGATCATATCTGATAAAAAATCAGCAACATTCTCGTTGGTAATAGTACCTGCTTTTTCTGCTTAGTCATTCGGAGGGCAATAACTTAAAACAATGTATTTTTATAAAATGAGTTCATAAGGCGAAAAATATTGCACTTGTTGCTAGGTGAAAAAACAAACATTTACCTATTTAGTTATCAAGAACCAAACCTATTGCTGTTAAAATTATTTTTACGTAGGTATTCGCCACGTCGAGTTTGACAGAGGTATTGTTTGTTTGAAACAATGGACATGGAAAGCAAGACGATGTTGTGAAAAAAAAGCATTCCTTTCAAATATCATCTCAAACTTATTTCATCCAAATCGGTTTAGTTGTTTATGTGTGAAGAAGAAGTTTTTGGATGTATAATATTTACAACATATAATAATTTTAATTTTTAGTTTTAAAGCATTTAAATGCTTTATAAACAAGAATTTTTTTCTATTCTTTCAAAATTTCTCAACATAGGTAATAATAACTTCAATATTCACTTTTTAATACCGTATTTTATTTACATAACAAACAACATGTAACAATAGTGTTGTTTACTTTACGTAATTGATTGCATTGTACCATTTATGTGGAACAATAAAAACAGAGGTACATAGAAATAATGAATAATTAATCGGCGAGTATGGTTGTTTACTTAATTGAAATGTATACGCTGCTCGTAACTGTTCAAGGTTATGAAGGTGGCATACGGGCACGTATGAGTTTTAGTTTTATATTTGTAAGGTACCTTTGAATATCTACACTCTATACAGACAATTAGCAGATTGTATCGATATTAAAAACGTATAACGTACGGTGGTGATAATCAGAGTAATTATCTTTTTATTCAATATCAAGTTTTTTATATATTTTTAAAGTTATCGTTATTGCTTTTATAGCAATTTGAAGAACGGCTGACGATCCGTGCCCAATGTCATGTCTATTGAATAGGATTTCACTCAGAGTTATGAATCAGCTTTGCAAAATGAAAACCATTCTCAGTATAAGATTAATCAATTACGTCAGCTGTTATTTTACTCTTTTGTCATTAATTGGTGTGTGTGGAGTTATGAATAAATAAGTAAATTTAGTAAATTATTTAGGTCACCATCGTCATTATTTGTTTAGTCATTTTTATAAAAATATCTGTTAATAAGGCAAATTCTATTCACAATCAAATTTCAAATTCACGATAACATAAAAGCTTATTAGCTGTGGCACAGGTGGCAAAGTCCGCCTCTATACAAGAAATAAATAATTAACCAAAATATTAATATTTTTTTAAGAAGTCCAAAATGTAATCACTTATTATTTTCTATTTAAATAGGTGCAAATTTGACTGTATTTGAGTTTGGTTGTTATGTTAACATATTCTATTAATAGAATACATTTTTTTTACGCTTGACCCCAAAATTGTAGATATGTATTATTGAAAAAATCAACTCAATAATATATAAATAATCACAAAATCGTATAAAATTCTATTGCCTTTTCGCAGATACAGGAAATTAAATAGCTGTTAAAAATTTCAACTAATTCGCATACCCAACATCGAGTACATTTAAATTAAGCTGAAATCACAGACGTGATAATGAAGTGGAATAAAACAGCTAATAAACAATAATAGTCCATTTGTCACGCGCCATAAATATCGTTAATAATTTACAAAATCTTAAATCTATTTGTCACATAAAGCAGTCAGCCCACTTGAGCTTTATGACTGTTTGCAACAAATTGCGAACTATAGCTTCCTATTAATTACACTTGCGGTGCATTCTCCTCGCTGCCAAATGGGTTTCAACTCTACATATATACTCGTATACGCTAAGGCCAGTGGTTATGAAATTTTCAGGTCATAATTTCCAATGTTGCGAAGTAGGTTAGTATTGCTTACATCATCGTGATGCATCGCTTCGCCGTCGCCCTGAATAAGTCGGTTATTTAGGCAATTGACGAAAATAGATGAGACTCATTCATACGAAACTGTATGCAGGAGAATGAGTAGTTAACATTTTTATGCTTCCTACGCTCGCCTTCATTATACATTATGGTGTACGTTATACCTATTCGTTTCTTTCGAGTAAGGGGACAAGGTAATTGTTTAATTTTTATTTTAAATTCAAAATGAAAACGAACTTTTAAATCATTAAAATGTGTATTAACCATTACGTTTTAAAAACAATAATATCAAATACACTATTGAAATATTTATTTCCTTAAAAAACTGGTAATATAGGTTCTGGCATGATATACGAGGAAACCCAATGAGCAGATAACAACTGCGTCAGTCAGGTATCCCATTGCCAATTCTTTGGTTGTCTTTTCTTTTATTAGATCGGCGGGTTTAGGATTGTTCTTGCTTATCTGTAAAACAAATAACAGAATTTTTAAATATTACCAGATATTCATATTTTTAGTAGTAAATAACGGTTATGGTTATTATAGCTATTTTCTTCATTCATTAATTCAGGGAAATAGATAAATATGAGTTTTATAAGATTTATCTTAATTTATAATATTGTTTCTCGTTTTGTACTGATTATAATATTTCACAAGCGTTTTGCTTAATATAAAATTGTTGTAATAAACCTATCAACATAACTAAGCATTTCCTGTTGTATCAATAAAATTAATAATTTTCGTTTTCTATAGTAATTGTTACAGTATATATAAATAAATTAATGCAAAATGAAAAATATATACTTTCATCACCATGAAACCAATAATTTATAATTGGAGTCGGTAAACAGTTGTAACTGATTCAAAAATACAAATATAGAATCTAATCTTGTCTCCCTGAATTATCTAATCCACATAACATAGTATCTTTTGTACTGTTATACGGTTAAAATTAATTAAAGAAAAATTGTTCCTCATGCGCCTATTAACACTATATTCATTTTGTATATCTACAATGTTTTTCTTTTTCTATTTGGCAAAAGATTCACCTCTAATCGTTGGGATGTCCCTACGCAATGCATTAATAAGTTGTTGGCACAAGTGTAAATTCTAAATCATTGATTCGTTCAACTTGTATCGATGCCAATTTGTTTGCCAAATTACACATCGGGTAATGCAGGCTGAACGCCCATTGACCACAACGTGGGCGATTTTAAGCTTTATTTTATATTATCAGTTCTATAATTTAAAGCGAATTACGGTGCTATGTAATTATGACGTAGAAATAAGACGCTGGGAAACGACAGGATGTTAGCAAATTTTTACGAGAAATTACCACTGACTGGTGGTAATAATAATAATTACATGGCTAATATCCAACTAAATGCCTCGTGGATTTATATTTCAGTATAATCCTAATTTGGTAGGCTGCTCATTAGTCAGTTTAGACATAATAGTACATAATTGAAGTAACCTTCATGAATGATGCAATTGTCATAATTGCATTTGCATGAAAAATTGTCTATTAGTTGTTTTTTCAAAAGTATAAGAGAATATTGCGAAAATTAGCTCTCATACGCCGCTTCAGGTGTGGTCAAAAAATATCAATAGTAATTAGTTTATTGTCACGGTACCTAAAGAGTAGGCTGTATCACTCTCAAAGCAAAATTATGGATAATAGCTTTTATGATTAGTCTATTTTTAAATATTTTTCTAAAATAACTACTTAAGAGGTACGTGATTTCAATTGTAATTAAATATCTAAACCTTCTCAACACTCCTATTGTGTTATAAGTCATGTTTGTGTCCTAAGTCGTTTTTTTATTAATTTAGACAAACATTTTATTGAAGGATAAAAAAAATATAATCGTTTTATAAGCACAAGATTCCATCGGTTGGCATTTTGCAAAGGTATACAATGTGGTGTGGTTTTAATGATCACTACGATCAGATACCTACCCACCTCAGATACATATTGTGCGTATCGTATAATTGTCCCTAATTTGTACCGGCAAGCTTAATGTACTTAAGTATTGCCAGTTAATTTGGCTTGGCCCGTACCAGTGTTAATCTATACTGATATTATAAAGCTGAAGAGTTTGTTTGTTTGTTTGAACGCACTAATCTCAGAAACTACTGGTCCGATTTGAAAAAAATATTTTCGTGTTAGATAGCCCATTTATTGAGGAAAGCTATAGGCTATACATGTACTACGGGCGAAGTCAGGGCGGACCGCTAGTGCTTAATATGAGAACACTATGAAACTTGCTTGCATCTTGATATCTCTCCCTAATAGGTATTATAATTTTGAACGTTGGTAAGGATATATGTAATGCATATTTATTCGCGAAAAGAATTTAATAGATTCTGATGATACTTGGCAGTAATGTAGCTTATATACCAGAATAACACATAGAAGACTCATCATCACATACAAGTACATTCGTCCTTTTCGAAAGCTGTTAGAAAATACAGAAAGTTTACTTGTCCTATTAGGGAAACTACAAAAAAAAAAAAAACAAAAGGGCATAATAAGAATCTGTACTAATATAACAATAAGGAGACAATCTCAGGAAAGGGTTTGAGTTAAGAATTGTTCTGTATTTGGTCTCTAATTTATCAACTAAAAAGAGAAGATGAAGTGGGTAGTCGGCAGTAATAAATAACTATTTGTCATATACTAGTTATAATAAAATTTTGATCTCCTTACCTTAGTGTGAAACCCTTTCATAATAGTAATTTCTCTTCTAATACAATTAATGTTAGCCAATAATTTGTTAGCAGCAGTCTGCATTTTGTTTATGATCGGTGAATCCGGTGGCTCAAACTTAATTTGGTTTTGTATTTTACAATAATCTCGCAATAGATATTGTATAGTTGCTTCTAATATGTATAATTGTTGTAAATGACTTCCTAAAGTTGCCAGACAATCTTGGAGACTGAAAAATATATCACCATCATCAGCACCTACATGTTCCTTTTGCAGGGCATTCTATAATCCACTGGCCAAGTGTGAGTTAGTAAATGAGACATGTTGTTTTGATCACAAGAACATTGTGAGGAGACAGGCATACCAAAACAGGGATGTAGATAATGTGAAGATACATTGAAAAACCAATTTCATTTCTATTTAATCTCATGGTCTCGACACTCTCGACTTTTGGGCTTTGGTGCTCGCCACTGAGCCACCACTGCATAATATAAACAATAATAATAAATTAATATAAAAACAATAATAAATTAATATAATAAATGGTGCTACTTTAACCAAGTTTACTTTAATCTTAATTCCTGATTTTAACAATGTAACATCCTGGTTCTTTTCAAAATTATCTGTTATGTCATGTCTTGGTCAATATTTACCACACTTTTTTATTAAGGAACTTAAAAACAAATAAATTTCATTGAAGTAATTTTTGAAATAGTTTTAGATTAAAGAACTGCAGTGCGTAAGTAAGTAGGGACTTAAATTTTTTTTTTTTTGTTTTCATACCTGTAGTTATCACTTCTCTGAATATGCAGTCCTGCTACTGTATTCATCTTCCATCCTTTCAGATGAAATGAGCGAATACCATATTTCAACCTTTGTCTCTCATAGGGCATTTCTATTCCTAATTTGATCATATCGTTTTCCTCTAGCAGAAGGAAGGTCTTTAAATCCACATTATTTTGCATCATTAAACTGTTTAATCTTTCACAATTCATTCCATATAAAAGATGCCTTATTTCACTAGTATACTTTGGTCTGAAAATGAAATAAAAAACATATAAGTAAGTATACCAATTTTCATGTATTTTCATGTACTAGGACACAGACTTGTCAAGAAATACATAATGCAGTAAGAAATTGATTATTTTCTAAATTTGATCTATGCAAGGTTGGCAAAAGGTAAGTGGCATGGTCTTGAATTATAACAGGCACAGAACTAAAGATTAACAATTGAAAAGTTCATGTATTTATTTATGTTATATTTATAATAATAATTCATCCTACTATCCTACTAATACTAATAATATTATAAATGCGATACTAATCCTACTATCCTACTTCCTACTAATATTATAAATGCGAAAGGATGTGTGTGTGTATTACCCTTTCACGCAAAAACTACTAAACCGATTGCAATGAAATTTGGTAAGTAGACAGCTGGACAACTGGAATAACATATAGGTAACTT
Organism: Zerene cesonia; assembly: GCF_012273895.1. Taxonomy (NCBI): domain Eukaryota; kingdom Metazoa; phylum Arthropoda; class Insecta; order Lepidoptera; family Pieridae; genus Zerene; species Zerene cesonia. The sequence goes on along the minus strand of NC_052118.1, from coordinate 5,619,951 downwards.
CTTATGTCGATATTCCTGCGGGATACGGACTTACGCGGTGAAACCGCGGGGCGCAGCTAGATCTTATATATAAAATTCTCGTGTCACAATGTTAGTCTCTATACTCCTCCGAAACGGCTTGACCGATTCCTCTGAAATTTGGTAAGCATATTGGGTAGGTCTGAGAATCGGCCAACATCTATTTTTTATCCCGATATTCCTACGGGATACGGACTTACGCGGTGAAACCGCGGGGCGCAGCTAGTTATTTTTATAAAAACAAAAAACATTTCCTAGTAACACAGATCATTCTTATATGTAATAAAAGAGATCCTTATTACAATATGGATAAATGAAAAAAAAAATTGCAGATATCAACTAGTTCATAGATGCCTGTAATGTTAATGTCAAATTCTAGACAGATAAAGTTTCAAGATGAATGCCCTTTACAATCAATATTAAAATGTTTATTAATCAGAAATGATTACCTTTCATCACTAACAATGCCTGGATAATAATCCTGCCATGTGGTCAAATCTGATACATCAGTACCCAAAAATTCTTCATCAATGTTATCTGCTTTCAAATGCTGATTGAGTATTTCAATAATCTGCGGATATTCATGAGATTGTGCTATATCCATCACAGTTCTACCTGACATGTCTACTTCTGTCAATCTTGCCCCTTGTGATATGAGTATTTGCAAAATCTTTGCTTGATTATGATGCACAGCCCAAAATAATGCCTGTAAAATTTTATTTAATTATATAGATATGAAATAGAAATATACACTTCACAAGATGTGAGCAAAGTGACAAAATGTTGACTAATAGATAGGATGTGAATAAAAGAAAAAAAAAAATATCCCTTGTGAACCATACAAGATTATCTTATCTCAATTAGTCTAATGTTACTTACAGCTGAACATTTTATTTTGATGACTTTAGAATCAAATCTGCACCCTTCGGTAATAAATCTATGGGGTTAGTAGCATTTCAAAATGTAATGATAAAATAAAATAACCATCATAAACTTGTATTAAGTCCAGACAAATTTGTACTTTTATTTTCAACAAAACCCATTCGTCTTTAAATATTTAAAGACCTTTGAGGCAAATTTAGTATACATTTTAGAATTGTTTGTATTATTAGTATTTAAATATAATTTACTTACAGTCCATCCTTGTCTATCTCTCATTTCAATGTTAACATGTTTGCTCAATATAAGATCCACAACAGACGCACGGCCACTGCTCACAGCCCTCATGAGTGGTGTCTGTCCGTACCTATCACCAATATTCAGGAGACAGTCATGTTCAATGAGACCACTAACAATATCATGTATTATATCATCACTGCCACTGTTATTTGAACAAGCTGCCATCACTGGTGTCATTGAGTCTGTAAAGAAATATGGATTTTTACCAATAGAAGGAAAATTAAGGACACCAACTACCTACCACATGATGACATTTAAATTTTTTTATCAATTCAATAAACAAGCTGGGTCTTACCTGCATGTAAATTAGGATCTGCTCCCTTTTCCAAGAGGAACTCCACAATTTTTTTTTGTGCATGAAAACAGGCATGCATAAGAGCTGTCCACCCACTATCAAGCTTAAGATTTGCATCATTATTCAGATCTGAAAATGACAAATAAAAACATTAGGTTATAAAAATACCAAAATAAGCTGTTAAAATATTGAAATTTCAAGACTTTACTCCAAAAAGACCAACCTAGGGCAACAATTTTCTCTACCTCTTTGAGATTTCCATTTATAATTGCATCTTGTAATCGATTTTCTATCTTCTTCCGAGAATTTTCGTAGTTATTAGAAATTTTATACTTATTTCTCTGTAAGAAATAGTACCTATTTCTAATAAAAGTAATATAAGGTAAATAAATGTAATTAATTATGGAGAGGTAAATAATATAAGATATGATGAGCGAAATGTTATTTTACAGATTAGAAAAGTAAATTCTCTTTTATTCAAGCAAATAAAACAAATTACCGGTGTTTCATAAAATCCATAATCATCGTCACTGTTTGATTCTTCATCTGAGAGACCCGCTGGTCGATACATATTTGTGTTTAGATGTTTAGTCGTGTAAGTGTTTATTGTAAGTTATAAATTAGGGTATAACTCATTACGTATGAATTGATACAACAAATAGAATTTTAAAATATATTTATAAGGTCGCAAAATATTAAGTGTACAAAGTAGAAAAACACTAAACGTTTATGACAATTGGCAGCTGACAGTTGACACTGGCATATTATGTCAATATCTCTTAAATTCATAAAGAACCATTCGCCTTAGGCTAATGTATACTCTGTGTCGCGGAGAAATTCCAAGTACCCGTGGCCCCTTCACCAATGCAGCTCCACGGAACATAGTAGGGTTTTAATTTTTAGGAATCCGAAATAACCCACTGCCGCTTCCCCAGTTGCAGTGTGTATCTATGTAAGATTTCCCCACAATAAAAAAGGCTTATGCGTGCTCTGAGTTTTAACCTCATGATTGACGAATTGTAGGAATGCCGATGATAGTTATTATAAAGTAACAATTTACCTAATTATGTGCCTCTCTTTATTTCTCATTATAAAATGTGAGAATGCTCTGTAAATGAATAATAACAATTCTTATTACAATTACGATTGCCATTAGAATTAGAATAGAAAAGCATTTTTAAGAAACGTATAATACGAAGACGAAAATAGGCTGAGAAGGGCGTAGAAACATGATATTATTGCTACAAAAATCTATAAGAACAGACTTAAAAAATGGTAAAAGACTTGTGATTCGTTATAGCTATTTCTCATACTCTTGGACATTACTATAATAATTATAGACTTGATATGAATATTCTCCCTCTAAGGATCGTAATATGGAAAAATCATCTGAATTCTCGGTTAGCTTTGGTTATTTGGTTAGGAAGGTATTAGGTTTTCACCGTATGTCTTCTCCGTTTAGGTCACACGATCACTCTTAGTTATTTGTCTAAAATTCCTGTTTGAGATCATTCTCTTTGTGAGTTTGGTAGACGAGGAAAACTGAAAACCGAGAGTTGGGTATGTACTGAATTATGCATTTGTACATGGTATTAAAGAAATACATAAAAAAAAAATCAAAGAGAAAATTTTCAATCCAGGGAAGCAAGGAGGCGCAGCTGTCTATACTATTTAAAATACGTTATGACACTAATGCCATTGTATTCAAGGAATTTTGTCCTCTCAATTCTTCAAATTAGTCTAAGACTTATACGCATATTTTTTTATGCGTATTTATTATTTTTTTCAATATCGCCACACATATAAAATTTTATTGACGAGTCTTTAAATATTCATTTTCGGCAATTTGCAATAATAATACAGATATATGTTGAGTTAAAAAAAAACTTAGTTATTTATGCGTTTTTAAATATTTATTCATAATGAACTTGGAAAAATCTTTCAAGTGTGGTTCTTAAGCTTGGAAGTCATTCTTTGCGTCGGAAGGTAAGGATAATAGGCAACAGTTCCAATTAAGCGACGACGAGGGCGTTTGTTAACATTTAATTAACGTCAGGCGCTATTGTGTCGGCGTCGGGCTCCAGGGTTGCCGAGCTTCGTCTGTTGCGTCTTGATGAACCCACAAGTCATACCGTTTCTGCCGCTGAATCTTTTGTTTAAAGTTGTAAGGAATCGCACAGCTAGATATTCATTGCTTGTTTTGTTAGCCCTTTCCTGTTATGGATCCTACAAAGTCAGACTAGGACTAGTAGAGGAATTTTCATACGATACGTGGATAAAAGCCCGTCATACTCACCCGCACTCCGCACAGGTGCCGCTTGCTAATGATGTGACGCCTTAGGGCATCGGAGTTGACGTGAGAGACTCTCATTGGAACTTGTATAAGTATCCTTTTCTTTAAAGGCTTGATATTTTATTTATTTTATGATTTATCAACTCTAGTACCGACGCATTATCTAAAATAAAGATGCTCCTACAAAATCAATTTATTTACAGGAACTGTTTAGATAAATATGTAACTATTTATTTTCATTTAGTATTTCAGAACCAAGTACATATTGCTATATTTTTTCTAATGGCTTTCTACAGATTATTGATCTCGCAAAAGATTTATATAAGTACATATATCATATTATATTTACAATGACCCACGTAATCTCATCCAATAAAGTCTTTATTAATCTCCTTGCATTTGTTGTTGGCTGGTTATGTAAACGTTTTCAAGCAAGTCAGGAATAATATTTCCTAATGTAATAAGGATTTTTCTGTGGCAGTGAAGGTAGGTATGAGATTTGATTTATCGCAGTGGGCCAGCTAGGCGCGCTGACCGCCGCCCAGCCGGCCGCCCGCCGGACGCGTTATTAAACTTTTCCCCATATTAAACATTCCGGAGACGAATACATTTTATTGTTGCCTCGGTCCGACGTCAGAAGCCTCTACAAAGCGAAACTCAAAGACGGCAATTGCGAAATAAATTGAAAGCAATTTGATATTGCGTTGTAAGTAATAGCCGTCGGAACCCTATAACCCTGCGCAGCATAGGATAGAGTTATTAAAAGCTATAAGTTTCGTTTTAAATTCTTTACGAACATCCACGCTATATTTAATAGCTTGCACAGTACAATACCAAGGTATTGTACACATGAATGTAAGTCAAGCTAGCTCAATAATATTTTTATTATACCTATGAATTATTCCAATTCTTATGATACTTCTCACAATTAATAATAAGCAATATTACCTTAGATGTTATAAAGGGAGAAAATAAAAGGAGTTATAATATGCAATGATAATTTAATCTGGTATAAAAACAATCATAGGCCAATCTTCTCCAATTTCCATAAGACAGACGAATAGAGAAATAAAGTTAACTTTTGTACATTTTACAATGAAAAATAAGGAGGGATCCCACTAATCACATGAATGATTGCTAATTTGGTGTAGTCTGAACTGGGCTCCATACTTTAAATGATGAATAGAACCTATGACTGAGCAAGAGATGGGATTTCAAAATGGTACGTTTCCCTAATAGGAATGCAAGGCGAATGCAATAAATATGCCACATTATTTTTATATTATTGCATAAGGGATAGTAGTCATGGCCTAATCGGATCGAGTTTGAGAGAGAAAAACACAACATTATAAAGAATGAAATATTCATTATAGATCAAGGAGAACACCAAGATGTGATGAACTTTAAACTTCATTATCCAAAACAATATAATAAGAAAGATGATGAGTGACAACAATTGGAGAGTAATACGAGAAAGTTTCTTGTTGCATAGAAGAAAAACGCAAACAAAAAAATACTGTTTCCTTTTATGTAATCTTTTATCTTTGTAAGCAACAGTGATTAACAAATAAAAAAAATCTGTTTGCTTTTGTATTACACTTAAATAAAAATTCTGATTTTAATTTTTTTTAATTTTGCTCTAGTTGCTACTAAAGTAAACTTTAAGCTTTCCGCCTGCGACACTTCGTTAGAAAGGTACTATGACATTTTTTATGACGTTAGATTCGTAGATCTAATATTAACTATATATTAATTGGGCCAAATTGTACCGGGGAAGTACCAAACCCTACAGAAAACCAGCGTGAAGCATACAGATGTGTTTCGTTCGGTGAGTGGACCCATAATCTTTTTCTTAACCTTCCCAGTCCTTTCCTTTTTTTTCCTCTCGTCAATCCCTTCCCAATTACCCTTTTCAATTTGAAGTCGGCAATCCATTTGAAGAAGCGTAAGGTTTGCAATCGACCTCACACCTCTCCAAATGTTCATGAGCGGTGGTAGCGCTTACCGTCAGGCGTCCCATCAGCTCCATTGCCGACTATGACATAAAAAAGCCTTAAAATTTAACCTAATATTGGTCTATTACCATATAATACTTTGCCTACTGGTTATTACGTAATTGTCGCACACATACAATCAGACAAACAGAAAAATTATGCTAACCAGTGTTTTGGAGCACTAATATTATTAATCACAATTACTTTTAAAAAAAATGTATATTGAAAACCACATTTTCTTTGTGTAGTCAAATACAAAACAAAATCAGCATTACAAAACTCATGCTCAAAAATAATTATACTTACTTACAACAAGAGGTATTTTAATCTAACCTGACAATTGATGCACAATGATTAGGTATCACTAAAATGTTTCGTTCATTATATAGAAAAAAATATCATGGAAGAATATTTCAAACTTTAAAAACGATATTCATTTCATTTACTGAAGTAGGTATAAGATAGTAAAATAAAGTATAGAAACATATTGTGAAATAAATTATCGAAGGCTCGCAAAGCTAAGTGATTGGATGGGACCATTATCTTGTATCTGCTGATTTCTGCGAAGTCTCCAAGCTTCTCGAATTTCTGAAAGCAATGAATGTAAATGGGCCGTGTTTGTCTTATGTTTAGAGCTACATATTTTAAACGGAATGACATTCTCAAGTGTATCATGAATTTATATTAATATTATGATGCTTTTTGTTGGTTATCAATGGAGTGAACAACTCGTACATTAGATGACGAGCATTTTTATTAAATAGCCTCTACCTGTATGTATAATATTGTTATTGTTAAAAATCTTCATTAGTATTATCCTTTTTTTTGTTTATACACTTTACGTTGCACATTGGAATATATTAATATTTATGAGTTATTAATTCAAATATAAAATAATTTTGTAAGAAGCTAGAGAGTTACGAGGTAGACTTATGGCTTCCATTCAGTGGAAGAGAGATAATGCTTGCAGGCAATCACATAAGTGGATCAAATAGCTGTAGTCCATTTGGATAATGAACTAGCGACTCCGTAGCCTCAGTTCTATTTATTGTACCGGCATTAGTTATGTGAAGCCAATATTTAACTTAGTTTCGTCGAGATTATTAAATTTAAAAAGCAGTATTTTTGTTTATTTTTGGCAACTCGATTAAAGTAGAAAATACCGTTATGCTTAGAATCTTAGTATGTTTTAACATAAATTTGTTACTTAGTTCGATAACTGTAGTCCCTTATGCCCTTTGTCTAAAAAATAACATTAACTAAAATTTAATTATTATCTTCTTCTTCTTATTAATTCGGTTAAATTAAAAAAAATTATAAAGCGAGCAATCATTATCCATTAATCAATCGTTTTTCCTGTTTGCTATTTGAATAAATTGAACTATCATTTTCATTTTTTTCATTTTTTATAGTGATTGCAAAAGCTGATGCAAACTACATATACTGATGAAATAGATACATTTTCAATAATGTTCGTACATAAAACATTCATAACACAATGCTCCACCGTAAATTCGGAATGGAGCGGAAGAGTTTCTATTTGCTCGCAATGTTCCCCAATAGCATTGTACTTGAGTGGTATCTGATCAATCCATTACCAGTACCCGTACTTTGTCCAGGCGCTGTTAGGCCCGCAACTTGTCGACACACATTTTCCATTTCCCCCCTCGTCCTTACACCGGCCCAGTTTCTCCTCTTCCATAATTCAATCCATACTATATCCATTACGTTGCGATTGTCTCGTAACTTACTTTGGGCTGTGAGTGTATTCTATTTGGGATTTTTCATGTTTCTTAAGTTGAACTAATAATTTGCATTTGTGAAGGGTGGGCGCTTTTAATTTGATTTTTGTAGTTTAATGCTAAGTAGCGGAGAAATTATGTTTCTCATTTAAGATTTTTTATCGAAAGCAATTAAGGTGATTTAATACTGTTTATTTATTTATAATAATAAAAATAAACAGAGACATACTTAAGAAAATCTTCATACAGTTAATATACTTTTATTTCTAGTAAAACAAATGTAATCGAATTGTAATACATAATAGGGTAATTTTTTGAAATTTTTCGATTTAATTATTTCAAATACATTACCAAATCTGTAAGATAATCTTGAATAGAGGGATACTAAAATCGTTGTTATTGTTCAAATATAGAAGATTTCAATTAGGGATGTTATTTAGATACCGCGGCGAACGTAAACTAACGCAATAGCCAGCCTGTTTCCTCAATACAGTCTATTTGGGCAGATCCATTACTTCAGAGTGGCGGCAAGAAGCAATCTCATTGAATGACCGACCTCCCTTCTACCTCTCACCTCCCCCCTGATCCACGCCAATCGGTAAATATGCGTGTTAAATATGTATGCGCTGTTAGATGCTCGTAAGTGTATTAGATTTTGCCTGCTTTTTCATTTCATTTCGATATGTATGGATATGTTAAAAAGCGTCTCGAGCACGTATTTGATTTAATATTTCCACAACATAGGATTTGATTTAATATGTTACAAAATATTTGTGTGTTTTATATATAAAGTAACCATGATGATCAATTTTATCGAGAAATTTGTTTGAAAATAACTTTTGTTTTTGGTTGCTTCTAGTGAAGGTATTGTACGAAATATTTTTTCCAATTTTTTATGGTTATACCAACCAATTAATTAGACAGTATTAATCAAAATAAAATATTACTAATGTTAAAATATTATACTAATTTAATAGAAATAAAAATAAACACGAACCTTAAAATATCACAACGATATTTCAATTCATACCTCGTTATTTATAAATGTGTCTATAACTTTATCGCTTAAGTATACCCTAAACTTATAACTGACTACGAAAACTTGGAATGCACTTCGCGGTGACCAGACTTTTCCATTAGTGGCAATTATCAGGCACAACGGCAGATCCCGTGCCATTACCACAGGCAACCCCATCCCGAGAACCTGTTAGAGATAACGTCATAAAGTCGCCGATGCACAGAGCTGCCGGACTAACGTCTTTGCTGCGAAGCCCTCGCCTAAGGATAATGGACCGCACCACCCTATTCCCGCCTCGGATAGCGCCTCGCTTTGGAATTTACTGCGATGCAAGTTGTTGTTAAATTGAAGAGTTATGCGTTGCGAAATGTTAATATTTTACACTGGTAATCACACAAATGTATTCATAGATATCGTTTGTTATTTAGTGTTAAACTTTCGACTACTGATTGCTATATTTGCAGTGATAGTTTAAAAGTATATTATGTATATTTTATTTCATACTTTAGTAAACTTTTATTTCAGACATTCCGATTCCAATACTTTAGGCTTAGTTTAAATAGTATTTAAGAACGTTTGGAGTATATTTTGCGTTTTTTAATTCTATAACATTTAATGACGTAACATTATTTTGATTTACAAAACAGGATTTTCCCATGAAGGACATAATTAGGTAATACAGGCAAGGCGCACGGTGAATACGAGTAAGGTAATCGACATCCATAGTCAATTTGTCCCGGCGGCGTAACTTGTGAGTCCATAATCGGCTTATGACAGGCACATAAGACTGCTAATGAACTAATGGCGTATCAAACCTCCCATTTCAGCCCGCCCATCGCCTGCTCTCGCGACTATTGCGCTTTTGGGAAGATTACGTTTACAGGACACGATAGAATAACCATATTTTACGTCTACCTATAAACATATATTCAAATATGTTACGTACTAATAGTCTTAAATAGTGAGTGAAAGCGGTTGTTACAGAACAGCAAAAGCTATTTGTTTTTTTTTTAGCAATTTTTTTTTTCTGTGTTAGAGTATATTCTTACTAATATTATAAATGCGAAAGGGTGTTTGTTTATTTATCTTGTCTTTTATTTATAATGAAATGGATCGTTTTATAATACGATATTTATGTTTGAGGATAGTTAAGCTAATTTGTACCCGGGTGAAACATCTTATTCCCAAGAGAATTTCCTTTGAATACTTCCGCGGCTAAAGCCGCGTGCGGAGATCTAGTAAATTTATAATCCATTGAGTCTGTAAAACAAATAAAGAATTAACGAAACGTTTTTCCTTGAACTTTTAGAAATAAAAATAGAGTTTTTTGATGCTGTTTACACTTTCTTTATTTGCTTACACTTGCATTTTAGGAGAATGTAGAAGTTTCTTTACATTTAGTAAGGGTGTGTAATAATGTAATCGGATCGTAATCGTATCCTGTCAATAAGAGTTACCTTAATGGACTAGCGTTGATGGTCCGTCACTCTACATTTGACTAGGCGGCTTTCACATCGGCACTTACGTAATGCCTGTGAGCTTACATGCTATAGCAATCTGTCAATGTGAAATAGTAGTGTACCTAAATGGACTTTATACAGGGACAATATCTGGCTAAGTGCTTTATGTACACCTAACTCTATAACTACAGATACACGATGCAGTACTCCATTACATTTCGGATGACGTATACTGATATAAAGACTGTACTGATATATATAAGATGTCCCTTTGATATGGGTCCCAAGAATCACAAACGGTAAAACGCGGGATCTTTTAGGCTTATGTCTAGTGTTGAGTGGGTTCACAAATGTCGCTAAAAGGCTGGACGTCATTGTTTATCCGGGCAACATTAGGCGGGTAACCGGACACGCTCGCTCTGAGTGCGCTACAAGTATCCGCTTTCAACTCATTACGGCGCGGACGTGGTGCGTGGGCAGACCGACCTCCCTATGTCTCATACTACATTTTCTTTGTCCTTCAATCCCTCACACAAGCTACGATCTTTGGAATACCGATATCTAATGACTTGTATGTTAACTCAAGATTGCTGTAGTTTCTTTTTTTTGGGTATTATAATCATGTTAACAGATAGTATATTTTAGATAATATGTTTGCTTTTCTATCAAATAACGGTTATTGTTTCAATTCATTAAGTTCCATAAAGCCGTATAATTACGTAACTTAATACGCCTATATTTTTCGATAAAGGAAGAACTCTTATGGGCAATGTAGAACAAAACTAGTAGCGAAGCTTGTTCGACCCATACAATAACCATTTCAACAAATTGACTCGGTCCCGTTCTAGCTAAACCGGAAAAGATGAAGAGATATTTGTACGCTTAATTAATTGTTTAGTGTTGGCTGTAACACGTTGCCTGTTAAAATTCACCCATTTATTTTCATAAGACTTAAATGTTATTGACATACAATATTGTAATTGAAATCTTGGATTTTTACGTCTTCTCAAAGAAAGTTGTTATCTTTTAATAAAATTAATAATTCTAGACTGTTTTTAACTTTAAATACGGATAAGTTAAATTATCCGATTTCATTAAATCAGATATCGTGTCATTCTGGTAATCGTAAAAGGAAATTAATTATTTACTTTTAACTAATAAAATAGTAATACAATTTGTTATGAAATCACGGTTCTAGCGCATTTGCGGGCAGCTTACAGACCGCAATAACATAACCGTTTGGACAAATTGTAGCTAGCCGGGGTGGGATTAGCGACTTTATGGAACAATTCGCGAACGCCGGTCTTAGCTCCCCGGTAATTGATATCAATGTTGCACGTACACTGGCGACAAATTAAATGTACTATTCATTTGTCTTTTTCTTTGCTGACATTTTCGATATTATTTTGATGTGTTTGGTAGGGTAGCAGCAGTTTCTTAATAATCCTGGATTGTTTGTCTTTGACGCAATTACTAAACTAATTAATAGAGAGGTATCTCATTAATTTCATTGTGATTAATTCGACAAATTTTTACGACATATTTGTATAGGTGCTATATTTATTATTTGTAAATTGGTTACGATATAGATGTCAAATCCTTTCATACTTGCATCATAATAAAAATTATATACATTTTCTGAATTAATTAGAACCTTGAAGATCCGGTATCTTTATAAAGGGTCTATGTATTAAGCGAGATAAAATAATTTTTTAGACGCTAGCCGTTTTGAATAGTAAACAAAATGAATAGGCCGCCCTAAGTAAAGTTTAATCCGTTTTTATTACAAAGAAAAGAAGTAATTACTCTACCCTTACCGCTGCAGAGGGTTGGAGCTCGAGGTAAAAATTTCCATAGATTTATCATAACCAAATTAAGTTTATAATTAAAAACAGGAGTTTTGTATAGACGTAATTTGAATATGTAAATAAAAGTATTCAGCGTATTGCTTATTATGACAAAAATCTAATTTGCCGTCTTCTCAGATTTCTTGGCGCGAAAGAAAATTTATATTTTGTCTTGAATTATTTACGACATAACATGCTTATAATTTAAGAACACATTTTTATTAAACCTCATGATTACATTGATTAAATATGTAAGAAATTAGTATGATAAGAAAACAACTCGGGAAAACAATTTGGGATTCATTACGGAGTGTGAAGCGCAGCATTTGCCGCTTTCGCAATTATCTTCCTCTCGGCTGTGGAGGTAATTATTCCATTAGCTGTTCAAATAATGATAAACCGATGGATGAACACTTAGTTCAATTAATCTATGAATCGAATTAACATTGGATGAACATTTTGCGCTTAAGGAGTAAAATGTTTGCATTAAGTCGTCCTTGTGTAATGTATATGCTTTTATGAACAGCTTCTGTTTGAAAAATGGCAAATTAGAAAAATGGCACAGTGTTATATTAGCATATAATTTTTCCCTAAGCTTGAGATTTATATGAGCCGTTTAAACAGTTTCTAAGGCAAAACGAACGCATCTAAGAGTCCCTAAAAAGCTCGAAGGCGAGCGTCTCTGTTGCCCGTCTAGTTCGCTTGTGCCCGTTTATAAACGGTTTTATTGCTTTCGGAGCAACCGAACATTATTAAACTTTTCCAATTTCGATTTATCACGTAGCTGTCGGAATTTAATACCGCCCTACCTTCAGCGGAGGCGATCGCCCGCCGCGTGATTACAATACACGTCGTTAATAATAGCAGAGTCGAACCCGAAGAGCACTGCTGCTTGTCAAATATTACACGAAGGGACCACGTCGAGCTTTTATACCTCTAAGTGCCCTTTATGAACTGCCTTTTAAATCGATTGTGATATAATTCAATTTACAATTTAATCATAGCAGTGGCGTGGAGCGATTTCATATAAAGCTGGCTCACGAGTCACGAGCAGTTATATTGTTAGCCGAGTATGTTTCGGTAGCGAATTTCATAACAAAATGGAGTCTCATATCAGCACGAGTTAAAATTATGAAGCTAAAACTGAGGGTTATTGAAAACGTGACTTACATTTATATGGGTCATATGGAGCGAATTTTCATAGGTAGATATGAGATTCTAGTTTTATTCGTACTAAAATAAACATCAAATATTTGTATAATAAGATAGTCTACATTTTATTCTACAGCTATTTTCCATAAATTTTTGTAACGAAAATTCCTATCTTAGTTTATATGTAATATGTATGCGTAGATATTTTCAAAGTGATAATTATTTAAATATTTAATGATGTTATATAAAAGTGGTAAATTTTATCGACTCCCTTTATCTCGAACAAGTCCTTGTATACTAAAAATTTTCATAAATAGTCATTTCTGTGAATGCTTATTCATAAGCGGAAGCGGTTTTCACACAAAGCCGGGAGCGGAGCGATGCAATCTACTCACATTCATAAGGCCAATCAAGCACCGACCCAACGCCACCCGCTTTGTGTATATCCACCCTAAACAGAGCCGTACTATGTTATTGCAATATTTTGTATTATGTAGGAGTAAATTCAGTACGTGAACACTATATATTATATAAGTATAAAACAAATTAGTCATCCCACAAACTATTCTAAGTGATAAATTAAGTTTATAGTGATATATAGTATAACAGGTACACCCTTTCGGACTCCAGTATTTGGAAGTTTAGCGAGAAATAAAACCACTATTCACTTTAACTTATTGTATTTCGTGCAGAGTAACAGCTAATAATTCAGATTGAAGACTGTTCCCTGTGAAGCGGCATCGATTTTTAAAGCAATTACCACCACCACTGATCTAAGTTTTTTTTGAACTACCTTCAATGTAACAACAGGTTCGAGTCAAATTAACAACCATATTCATTTATTGTTGAAGGCAATATATTAATGTTACAATAGTGATAAATTAAGTATATTATTATAAGTTGTATTTTATTTACTACCTTAAATGATATGGTTGGTACCTCGATAAATATATAAGAACCTCGAACAAAACACGTGGGCAGACTGAAAATCAGCGCTGTTCGGGGGTTAAAGCCCGTCAGCATGGCTGAGTCTGTCCCGATTGCCATGTTAATTTTTTTATGTTAATTTTAATTTATATTAGTTTTAATTTTGTTATTTATATTACTTTTACTTTTTCCATGGATTTGTGTTTTTTTTATGTGGCAATAAAGCTTGTTTTCTTTCTTTCTTTCTTTCTTTCAAATAATAAGATATATTTGTCCCAAGTTCTAAGGTTAACTCATTGATGAAATATTAACAACATGTGACATCGTCCGCAACAAATCAGATTTATCTATATATTTGTAAAACTAATTTATTTTGAAAAATAAAACGTGACAAAATTAAGACCAATTCTCTGCAATTCAATAATTAGCGTTAATTGTATAGGCAAGTCTTAAGTTTTACCTGTATACACACTTCAATTTTCCTTATTTGAATAGATGATGCGGAATATTCCATGACATCCATTTATAATATTAACTTATTGTATTTTAGCATGTATATTGTATGTCTTGTTGTTTTCATAAAGTACGCCCCTGTTCGCCAAGCTCACGTACGACCGCTCGTAAGTTCAATGGAGGTGTTGATTAAAAATATTTCCCATGTGCGGGCGGATAAGACCCAATTGGGCTTCGTAGCAATCAGACGACCGTACGCCGCGACAACCGCCGCTAATCATGCGCAATTTTCACTTATTGCTTCTTTCATATGCATCAAGCAATGTGTCCGTTATTAATGGAGTATTGTATTGACAATCAGTACCGGTAATGTGCATTTTTCACAAGTAAATCCATTTAAAGGTTATTATATACTGTTTATTCAGTTTATTTCATACTAGCTGCACCCCGCGGTTTCACCCGCGTAAGCCCGTACCTCGTAGGAATATCGGGATAAAAAGTTATATGTTAATCCAGTTGTCCAGCTGTCTACATACCAAATTTCATTGCAATCGGTTCAGTAGTTATTGCGTGAAAGAACAACAAACACACACACATCCTTATAAACTGTCGCATTTATAATATTAAGTACGATTCCCTGATTTAAGCCGCACAAATTTCATAATTTGGTATCGTCCTGCCATAGTAAAAAAAAGAATCAGTACCTTGCACAATATTGAGTTTTATTACCTATAAAACACAGCTACATTTATAAAACACAATTTGGGTTATATCTATTGCTTGATGTATTAAAATGTATATTAAACCAAAATTGGGTTTTTTAATAATGTATGCCAAATATTAAATAAATAAAAGCTATTTCCCTAGAAAAGGCGCCGTAATCATACATATTATTATAGCGACAAACGGATATTATGTATATATTGGAATTCGATTGATCAATGACAAAAAGATTCAGAAATCAATTGCAACTGAGACCGCGCCCATTAATACAATTATTTATTGTAAGAAAGACGATAGCTCGCTCCAGCATGTTGCAGTATTTTTTTACTTTTGATCTAAATTCATTAGAAAACGCGCGCACGTATGCCCACGAATGTCGCGCGCCACAGATTCCGAGCTTTTTGCGCGGCGTACCATCTAATGACACTAAAATAACCAATCGCCTTTGATCAAAGAGTTTCAAAGAATTAAATAAAGAAACAATGACGAATGAAACAATGCTTTCGTGCATGTGCGATTGCCAATGGCCATAGTAAATCAATTGTTCTGATATAATTAATACTTAAGTATATTTATAAGATAAATACGGAATGGAAGTAGTTATTAAAGTTCATAAAAATTATTAAGCATTTTTATGAAAACAATTTATATAAACTTGTTGATACGTAAACTAGGCTGGAAAGGTACCAACATTATTACTGTTCTTAAGTTCCGTTCAAGGATGTTAACAGCTAGGCGTTGCTAGATCCCCTCGGCCCTGATTAGGAACAGTTTATTTTATTGAAGAGCCCACTTATTGTTGACTCTACTTTTTATAGATCTATATCCGTTTAGAGCGTATACGCAGCTGTACAACGGGTTCTGAGCCTTATTCGGAATAGAATATGTAGTAACTCCTTTTAATCTTATTTAATTAAGATGTTTTTATTAACTTACTGTTAATCCTTAATTAATAGTTTTTAATAATACTCGTAATTGAGATAATTTACGCTGTGTGAATTCATATATTCACATTTTTAATTACTATAATTTGAAATATTTACAATGCTACATATTTCTTCTAGTGATTAAAAATATACGAGTTGCTCTTAGTGGTAATGTGCCGTCTTTAAAATATTTTCTACCAAACTATTTACTTGCACTTATGTCATTAAAAGAATTACTTACTTTTTAATTGGCTTGTTTTGTTGCGCTACACTTAACTGGCAGATTAATTATGTCGAAGTGGGCTATTAAAATAGTTGTGTTGGCTGCCACATCTTGACCGCTTATCGGCTACATACTAGACTTATGAGCTTTTAAATCACATACTCTACTTCGCCAGCATCCAAACGATTTCCTGGTGCAGACTGCAGCTGCCGGATGAAGTACATTACGCACTTTACTTCGTAATGTAATGATGTGATAAAAATTGCAGTTACTGTCGCACACAGATTCTTTCTCTCATAATGAGCGGAGTTGTAATAAATTCTTATCACCTTTATCACGCTTGTATTGCTTTTTATGTTTTTCTGTTTAAGTACTTTTTTCATGCCATATTTTAATTGACAATATTTTAAAGGAAATATTAGAGTGAACAAGATTAAACGATCTTTGATTAATTATAAATTGGATTTGGATGGATTTTTACAAGTACTCTTTTAAATTTTACTGTGACTGTTCTTTTAAAAAACCGTAGTATGTAAATTATTCGATATATCATTAAAACATTAAATATTCTTGAATTTGTTATTACATGTTTTTTATAATAACAACAGTAGAGTATAATATTATTTTATTATTAAGGCAAAGCGCCTTATGTTAATAATAATAACAAAAAACCCACCCATATAATATTTTTGGTTTTATTGTTATAGTGATTGTAGAAATAAAAGCAATTGCAAAGTGGGTTCGATGGCGTCATTAAAAATGTATACAACTACAGCTTTTACGACTAATAAATTTTAGTACAGTAAAAAGATATGGTACATTTTGAGAACTCGTTCTTACTGAATTTTATGATTTCATGTGCACTTCTGCGCGCATTACGACAACAATTTAATTGATGATAAAGTACATTTTAATATATTTTTATATATATTATAAAAATTCTCATTTTAATCGACGAATTAAATCACTAATTTCAATTGTTTAGTAGATGTAGTCTCTTGGTGATCACAAAAGGAATTCAAAAAAAAATGAGCCGTATCAGTTTCTCAACAAACCACAACCAAAAAGAGACATAAACAAGTATCATGTAGGGTTGTTTTTATTTCTTACAATTATTCTATATTTGGAGATGGGATAATGTATTTTTATTCTTCGCTAATATAAATCGCTTCATTCTCATTTTAAGTTTCACGATGCAAATGTTACACATAGTTGATAGTGTGTTAAACGCCAAGCCACTGTATTGTTGTGTATTAATCGAATAACTCGGACTAGATGTGTTTGTAGACGAGTAGCTGAGTTCGAAGTTGTAAGCTTTTGAGTTTTATTTTAAATTGTTATTTGATGCTTTGAATTTTTCATGTAGAATCGTAATTGATTTTGCAGTAATAGAGGTGACAGATGTAGTATTAAAAGAGATGTGTTAAAAATATGCTCTTTGTTGTATTTAATAGAACTAAATGTGTTCGCGTGCAGTAATTCCCAATCATTACAATGGAAATGGTTTTTGTATTCTTCTCACTGCATCCAAGTATACATCCAGATAGATTGATTACGTGCTTTATTTAATTTAAATATAACAAATATGTCTTTAAGGCAGTTCGAATTTGTTAACCAGAGCATTAAAGAATTAAAACCGTAATTCGAAATGATGGAAATACAATATCCTACAATACTCTGGCTTGTTTTGGAAAAAAAAGAGATACGAGAATGATTTATATCGTGTGTATGGTGAGGTATCGCTTTACCGCTATGCGTTAATACGTCGTCTCGGATAGGTCGACCAAGTGAGTTAATTAACTGGGAGCGTGTAAGGCGACGCTCACGGCCGCTCTAATTGCGCGATTATTCCTCCGCGACGCCTAACTGCTGGATGAAATTTAATTAAAGTTTGTTGTTCAAATAGATTTAATTAAAGTAATGTTGTAGCGAGTGGCGCGCCGACGCCGAGCGGCTCAATCCGCGTGAGTGCTGCGCAACTTTTCTAATTCATTACTTCTGAAAGCGTTCCCGTGATGCCGAGCACTCTTAATAATTTGTATTGTGTAGTTATAGTCGTTTTAGTGAGATCCCGAGGAACTTGAGTGCGACGACTGTATCGCGACTCGTTGCCGGGTGCTTCTTTGATATCTCCCCGGTCCCATGAGATCGGAGCGAACACTCTCGCTAATGGAATCAATTTCATAATTACCTATATTAAATCGTTTTCATAATCTATGCTAAGTAGCTTAGTAAGTAACAGTATCAGCTGAATTATTCATATGTCTAGTTAATTACATGATATTTCTCCATTAGGCAGACAGTCGGGCCGTTGAAAATTATATCGAAATGGTCTCTCGAATACAAATGCACGTTAAAAGCCACATTAAGATAAAAGCAATGTGCCATAATTCTTATTAATTATTAATAGGATTGTCAATTAAGGGTATATAAGGTTTAGGAGATCGTTCGAAAATAGGAAATATTTATCTATCCAAAAATAACAATTGTAGCAGCGATTCCGAGTGGCCGTAAGCGAGGAACGATGTTCGCGTCAATTACGGCTAATGGAAAACTTGAATTATGATAAAAGCTAAGCGGACGTTGGATGCTGCGTATCCGTGCTCGTATCGGCTCCGACGCTAATGACGGCCCCGCGGCCCGCCAACTCTCCGCGGGCTTGTTCAATCGTCACGCCTCTAATTGCTTTTTAACTTAAATGTTACAAGTGGATGTGATTTAAAAAGCCACAGTTTAAAGCAATAAAGGTTAAACGAGATAAATAATTGATTAAATACTTATTAAAACGTGGTTTAACAGATGTCTATGTGTTGTCACGTTCATTATCATTATCGTTACATGAGAAGAAACGACTTGTTGATCTACACCATGAATTGCAATAGAATTATTAAATAAAAAAAAAAAACATTTTTAAATTTTAATTAGAGAAATCAAATATCTTAATGATAATGTATTCACAATACCTTTCATATTGCGGTGTCGCAAAAAACGTTCAGCTTAAATTAAATATATCACGAAACTCTGTGACAAGTCAACGGCAGCACTGTGCCGATGTCCCGGCGCCCCGCCGACCCACAAAAGCTCTCTGTCGGGCAGCTTTCAGCCGATTACCCGCGACGCGAAGCCTAATTTGATTGCCGCTCGCCATCAATTACCTTACGACCACCGCAGCTTTTTATTTAGTTGGCCATTTTCGCACGATGGCGACTTTTGCTTATAAAACGATTTATTGTACATGTTTCGGGCGGCTTTATTGGCATTGTTCTCATTTGATTGTTCATTGTTCTAGACGGGGCATGCGGTCAAACAATTAAAAATTCTACTGTTAGCAACGCACCATTTGTATTTAATAAACCTTTCATCGTTTATGATAAAGTTGTTTTATCGCCAAATGTAGGTTCTGTTACATTTGCAATAATTTATTGATAATAATATAAGTAATTTACTACTGTGACTTGATTTCGTATAATTTTGCCTTTTAATAAACTTTCATTAGTTACATTATTGTAGCGGGTAAAATGACAAATTATTTTGTTAGAAACAGACGTTTTAAAGTATCGATATGTTTAAAAAGTATTGTATGACACTTCCTCGGGTATCAAAAAAGATGTGACAACATGAACATAATTTTAATTAAGCTCGCGCAACGCTTCGTTGAATCCACGTCAATTAAGTTCTTGTGTGACTAGGTTTCCATTTCAAAAGTTATACTAATGAGACGCATGTGGAACGGTTAACTAATACCTCATATTATAATTACAATTGCTTATTTGATTGACTGATTAGTTGATTTTATGCGCATTTCTTTATTTAACTAAATATAAAGACGGCTCGTGAAATCTTTAAAGGTCCTATTCTCAATTTGGGCGTCCTTGCAAGTTTACGCATCTCTTTCACAAGTAAATTGCTCTGTTCCGTCGGAGGAGTCATAAAGAAAATTGCTATACAGTTGATAAATAATTTATCTGAAAGCCCACTCCAGTCACCGAAACATGCCC
Organism: Zerene cesonia; assembly: GCF_012273895.1. Lineage (NCBI taxonomy): Eukaryota > Metazoa > Arthropoda > Insecta > Lepidoptera > Pieridae > Zerene > Zerene cesonia. The sequence goes on along the minus strand of NC_052118.1, from coordinate 5,599,703 downwards.
GGGGTAGCACCGCGTCTACTTCCACCTAATATTACTTTCCTTTTGTACAATTTTGCAACGGTGCCGTTCGCACGTTTCCTTCCTTTTATGGGCAATAAGTGGATGGCAATTATATTTATGGCGGAGGTATGGTTACGAAAACTAATTTCATTGAATGTTATTTTGGCGAAGTACATTTTATGTAATGAACTACAAGACCGAGGTTTTCGGTTGAGGGGTGAATTATGCTTGCAATTGCACACCATTCTATGATTACCGCTGGGATTTACTTAAAATAATTATAATATGTACAAGAACCTACCTAACCTTTAATATTACGATCGTATTGAATAACTTGTTCTATAGACGTTATTAACAGCAATTATTGTTGAGGTTCTCAATTTGCAGCTATATTCTTATATTTTATACATGCTTGAACAATAAAAAGCGAAAGATCAAAATAGTACGTTGTAAAGAGTAAACAGCGGTGTAGGTATCCATATATAACTATTGTTAATTGGAAGAGTTAGGTGTGTGTATAGTTTCTGGAGCACTGGTGCCTAATTAGTGTGCACAACGGCTTCTCATTATGTTACGCTTGCCTTTAATTACCCGCACGAACGAACTCTCTGTACTTACCTATTATTTGATTCTTTATAATCTCATTTTTGTCGCCAATTAAAAAGAAAAAACTCCTCCTTTTAATATTCACCGATTCGTTGAACATAATTTTAAATATATATTGAACCGCAACAAGAAAACTGTAATGATGTAATTTCCGAAAACAACTATTATAAAATATAAAAGTAATAGCTCTATTATATAGCATAGCTCTATGCTAAGAATATAATACACTAATTCACACTTTCGTTGATGAAACGTTAGAGAAACTGCATTGTATGAAATATAGTTGAATAACACAGTGCGCGGAATTAGCAAGCCGGAGCCGGTGCTTGTTTATTCAGCTGTATTAATTAGCAGACAGGTGGATTACAGGGTAGATGAAACGTGGGCTAATTAAAGGGAAGGATATACCTCGCTACATTCGCTGCTGTGCAAACTAACGCGCGTGTGTATCGTTTTAATATTAGAAATGGGGATCGTGAACTGTTAAGTCACTATTATTAGAGTTATATATTTAAAAAAAATCACATACTTATAGCAATGAAAAACGTGACTTCATGTTTCGCCATAGTTTAGATTATTTAGTTCTACGCCTTCCCAATGGGTATGTAGTAAGTTCATGTTTAGTACTACATTGTAAAGGCACTTCTATTTACAAATGGTCGGATTATTTATCTTTCCTTAATTACGCATTGAAACAGTTTGTATGTATATATGTAATACAATGCAACACACTTTATTTAACACACACATAGTGAAAGATTAAAAAAGTGATATAAATAATTAACAAGTTAAATAACTTAAAGAATATGCGGGCTAATCGCTCTACTAGAAGCCTTAGAATAAAAAAGAAAGAAGCTAAAGAAAGAACTATAGATAAGATGATAATAAAAAGTGATTATTAATTACATTTAATTTATAGTATTAGTATCGCCACCTGCCATCTAGCTCACTTAAAATCAAATCACGTTTTAATTAAAATTTTATAAACGTTATTAGACATGAATATAACGAACGCAACGGCTAAAACAATAACAGTGTAATTGAATAATGATTGAGGGACAGTAAACATTCATCGCATCCCGTCTACGTAGAAGTCAGCGCAGCGAAATCAATTAGGTTCGTTTGCGAACTGCTCCAATAAATACTGCTATCGTTAATTAGAATCAATCGTGGGATTGCGTCCGACTCTATACTGAAATCACTTTGCTGTCGTGTAGGCGGCCTAAGCGTTGACAGCTATTGGCTTATTAACAAAGAAGCTAACAAACTTAATTGATATAATCTTTGTCAGATTGATTTATTTCGCCTATTCTGATTCGTTACTATATGTGGCCTCAAACACACATAGCTATTTACTTGCTAACTTCGAGCGAATTTTAATTTGGAAAGTTAGTTTATTAGTAATTGAGTTGCAATTAAATTAATAAAATTAAAAAAACAAGAGAGGTAGGTATTATTATTTTTTATTAAAGCTTGTCTTTATACAGACAGCAAATAATATATTAATTAGCAGCAATAAAATTATATTTAACAGTATATTTGTAACTGTCATTGAATGCGCAATGTTCTTTGCCTCGGAATTAAATTACTCGTAATTGTGATATGTTGCATTGTAATAACTGAACTACACCTCTAAATTGTTATGGGCATTCAGTAGGAGTTTTGGTGTATGATATTTAGTGTATGAGTTGATAGTATAGAGTTATTTATTTGCAATAATAAATTAGTAAATATTTAAGGGATTTGAAAGATAGAAAATAGAAGTAATTCAATACTCAGGAATTATAGAAGCTATTTACAAACATCGACAAGAATAGCCTTAATGATTGTTAGTACTGACTTAGCTTAATTAAACAAGCCAGAAGTCGACACTCAGACGCATAATACTGCTAATTAAACGCGGGTTTACAGAGATCCGAAAAAGAGCCACTCAAACACGCTTAGCCGCTATTATTACAGTGTATTCAGGAGGCTCGGCAAACAGGCCCTCGTCGTTGAGGGTGCTACTCTCAAGTTTCGCGTTTAATTAGACAGATAGAAGCGCGGACGGGCCTTATTAGTATTGTCTACGGGGGCCCAATTAACACCCGGGTGGCTGTGGGTGGTTCCAAGTTCATTTTAATAATCAAGGGATACCCTCACCTTCGTTAGCCGAATAACAGGATCGAGTTCTCATCAGAAAAACGAACATGAACAACCCTACACCGTCGTTATCTGCTCATATTAATAAGCAAGAAAATTGCCCCGTCCAGTCCATATTCACAAACAATGTATTATTTATAAATAAAGCTAATTACGTGTATTAAATTGAAACGTTATATTCCTTTGTTTAATTAGTGGATTATGTTTGTTATTGCTAATAGGCTCACCACCTAATTTTCGCTGACAATCGCGAGGGAAACAATAATTAATTAGAGCTCTAGTGATTTCCTTTTGTTGATAGCTAATGGCATAATTCATTATTCCTCGCTTTTAATTATGATACAAAGGCTGTAGTTAATCAATTTGTGTGTGGGTACCGGGTAGTAAGCACTACCCATGAGTACCTCGGTCGTAAACTACAGGCTAGTTCCTCTGATATTTGAAACACAAAATAAAAGAAAAAAATTAAAATGTAATTTTTTGAGTCTTTCTTCTTAACTTCTATGTATTATTTATACTAATTTTTAACGATTTCTATTTTTTATTGTGTGATGTATTATTTTGTAACTAGCTTTTGCTCGCAGCTTTGCACGCGTCAAATTGAGAGTAAAACCTCTTTTCGCCTATTTCTTCTATGTTATTATATGTTTGCTGTTATTATATATTCATATCCTTCTTTTTGAAGCACTATATCTATTAAAAAAAAAACATAAAAATCTGTTGTGTAAATTAATAGGTCTAAACATACAGACAAGCAGACGGCGGAGAGCGACTTTGTTTTATACTATGTAGTGATGTCAATCGAGTGAAAATTTCGAAATGATGACAACAGGAAATGTTAATTAAAATGTAATAGTATAAAAATAATTAAAATATAATTACATGAAAAAGTATTTTTGTCTTTCATGTTTTACTATCTTTTCAAACAACAACAACTTATGTATGATGATGTGTTGTGATTTTAAAATAAATTTTCAAATTCATGTTTTATGTTCAGTAAAAAATTATAATTCAACAGTGAAAATACAACATCGTCGTATTAAAGTAACTACACGATGTAAAAACTAATTAGTGAAACTCGCAGTTACTTGTCCAAATGCGTCATCATTAAACGCGACCGGAGCTAAGCTAAAGTGCGGATTAACCGTACTTGACCGACAACTTTGTAAATTAAATTGGTTCTGGGCTACGAATCAGGAGAAGTTCAGTTCTTATGATACGACTGATCACTAACTCTATATATAAACCGTTAAAACTTGTATTAATTACTTTTATACCTTTTACGTATTACGTTTATTACAAACCTCTCGGAATAAGAATTAAATGTCACTTTACCTTATCCAGCCTATGTGACTTGAACTACAAGTAAATCGGAAAGGAAATAAAGTACCCATTACGTATTTTGTAATCAACAATTTGATTGCAGATTTCTCTTCATTACGGAGTTATACAATTTCATTTAACATGTTACAATAAGTACCTTAATTAATTTTATCTGATTATAAAATAATTATTTTAATTAGACAAATGAAATTAAAACTTGTAGGATATGTAACTCACTAAACTTTTAACAGGTAGGAAGGAAACACATAATTGAATTACACCCTAATTAAGAATTATTGATATTATTAACACAGTTGTCACTGTGACATAAATTATGAATTATGCACAGATTGCCCACGAGCAAAAGGTTTCGAAATGCATTACGTATATGAAAAGTTAAAGCTTCAGAACAAAATGCTTAACAAGCGTTTGTTTTATAAAAAAGATATTCCTCCTGAATTTGCTTGTGACCAAAAATGTTGTAAATTATACGTGTAACGTGATTTTATTGTACATTCTCATAACGCGGTACGGATGAGGCATGGAGAGGCGAAACGTGCTTAGTAATAAGAAGCAAGTTACTCATTAGAGTTTTAAGAAAAGTTTTAATAGAGCCGACGAGGTGAGCTTGCGCATGCGCTTGCATAAACTTCTTCATTTTTTTAATGATCTACAAAAATTATAATATTTAGTTATAGAGAATCTGAACACAATAACCGTTACATATCTGTGCTTGTGTTGTGCGAGCTGTAACAATATACTCTGTTTCGTTCGGTGAGTGGGAGACCCGTATCCTTTTCCTTATCCTTCCCAGTACTTTCCGTAGACAAATTAATATTTAAGAAAAGAAAAAACATTATACATATAATATTAAAAATGTTAAGCTTTAAACATTTGTTTCAATAACCATCCAATATCCATTAACATTTATGTAAATATACAGGCTACATAATGAATATCTTATATATGTAAGAGAAATTGTCCAGCGATAAATCATAACACGTTACCAAGTGAAGCCGACGCAGTAGCCTAAAGGTTTAACATTTAAATATTATTAATATTTAACGTGACCAATTTTCAGAATTATAATCTTTATTTATAGACTGCGTCGAAAATATGATATTGTATCAAAACAAGATATTATAATACATTTTTATATCCATTGCATTGAACAGGAAATATGATACATGTTAGCTTTAATATTGTAATATGCGATAAAAATGCACGAGCGCATAAAATTTTATGACAAAACCATCAACGAAACTTGTTGTGAAAAAGCCAGGTATTATGTGTATGGCTTGTTTAATTGAATTTATTATCGTATAATAATAAAATACTACCTAACTGCCAAATATCAGGTTCTTTGGTATTACATCGAAAACGTGAAATTATACGAAACGATCATTTCAATTTTAATAGAGGGCGATCTGTGAGAGAGTGTTGCATAATTTTCTTATTCCTGCGATATAATATTTGTTTTACTGTTCGTTTTCCTCTTTTAATGAGTATGAATACCTACTCTGTAAGTAGCTATTTTGTATTATTCCATTGAATTAAAGTATATGTTTATTTATCATTTTAGCTAATTCCATGATTGTTACATATTTCATAAATATTATAAACAATCAAAGGCTGTTAAAATTTATTTTCATTAAATTTACCGTTCAGCAATACGTATCTGATTAATTGCTGTATTACTTGTATACGTATTAGTGAATAAATTGATTTGAAAGTAGTCATATTTTGTTACATGCCTATTAATATAGGACGTGTAGAGATAAGAACCACTTCTCTCAATATTAAATAACTGCAGAGGGAAAACGAAATTTAGTCAGACAGTATTAGGAAGATACATATTTATTCAACTTAGAAAATGAAGCACTTAGAGCTGATGCGCAACTGACATATCTGTTAATGTATTTTCCATTTTCCCATCATATCTTGTTCCCGCTCAGCGTTCAGTGTGACCGATACCAAATATAATTTAATAACAGTATCAAAAATTACAATTAATATGCATGGTAACATACGTGGCAAAAGTTAATATTACATGGCGTTTGTTTTCGTTGATTAAGCATTATTATGGTCCAGAGATAATGAATCTAAGTACATTTCCATTGAACAGAAAGTCATTCAATCAATGTAATGCTTAGAGTACTTGCTATATTTTTCTCCTACTTTGCATTCTCATAAACAAGGTTCTCATCAAATAAACAAGTAGGTGTAGTAAACATTATATGTTCAAATAAGCATTACGTGTTAAAATTAAATATTAACGATTTAATATAAATATCATTAACTACAGAAGAAGATAAGAAGCAAAGAAAAGTATATTACGGTAACTAGTTTATTGACAAATAAGTAATTTGCTAGATTAGCAATAGACTTAACTATAATTCTAAATTCTGAAGGAATAAGTATCGAATTTATATAGAAATTTATAAGTCCTAGCTTTAAGTTTGAAATGTTGACTATTTTTTTTTGTTTATACTAGATGAATTTTATACAATGTTCTATTTATATGATAAATAGGACATGATGTCATATGAGGAAACCACCATTCATTTTTAATTATTTAGAATGATAAGAGCTAAGACTAGGTACGTCAGGTACCCACAAGAACGCAGTTATCAAAGCCACGTAAAGTCTTATTCGTTAGTTGATTTTCCATGAACTGAATCGAATGAGTAGCAATTAAAATGTTATTTCATAAAGGTGTTAATTACAATTCACAGTTTTCACACAATTACAGTGCGAAACAACAGATTCACTAAATGTAATTTACAATAAAGAAACAAATTGACTTTGCAAGCGCATAGCAAAAAGATGATTAAAATGGACGCAAAATGGAAAATAAGCAGTTGTTATTTAAAAAGTAATTAAAACTAATATTCGAAATGGGGTGGTGGGGTCCAGTCCCCACTGCATCGCTTCAGAGCGGTTGGCCGCTGCCCTTTTGATTGCGCATTATTCGCGTGTTTATACAGTTAGATCGCTTCCTAGATTGTTGCTATTGTGATAACGTTTTTTTGATCGCATGGTTCTGAAGGGAGCTTTAATTAAAAATGTTTGCTTAAACGAGTAAGTGGATCCCCACGATATTTCTGTCCTGTGACTGTCATCTATTTATAGACGGATGATGTACATGTTTTATGGAGTAGCACGGAAGTAATAAAAAAAAATAAAGTACGCTTCTAATCGTGAGAATAAAGTGTATACATGCTGACAGATAAGATATGTCTATCAAATCCATACTTAAGCTTTCTTGTAAACTTGTCCCTTAAGGTAATTTAAAATTGACTTGACGGTTGGACGGATTAAATATTTCACTTAAGTTTCTGTAATCGAAAAAATTGCCATTTAATATCTGTACGTCCACCCACAATGTCGTCCATTCATCTCCCCGACGCATTTATACATTACTCACGGCTCAAGTATCCGATTATATAACACGCAAAATTTCAATTACAACTTGTAATTAGTTTTTCGAGAGTTTTTCTTTCAGAGAGGGTGAGAGTGGAGGTGCTGGTGTGGGAGTGAGACAAAGGATTCAATATCTCGTTTCCACACGTGCGTCGTGCTTTGAGTAATGTCCATGCCACTTATTTGATTATTTTTATGCAATCTGCGCAGAAAAATGAAGGATTTATTTACAGCATACTCATTCAATGTTAATTAATTTTGCAAAGTCTGAAAAGGGTTCAACCAATTGTTATGAGCATTATAGTATTATATGTAATCTGTATCTGATCGATAAGAAAGATAAAACCGTGTTATGTTTATGCTGCTAATTGCACGGAGTGGGCAATATTGTTCGTGACCCCTCATGGATTGGCAGTCTCCTTGCCCACTAATGCACGGAAGCCGGGCTATGTGAATTAATGGCAAGAATAATGGCGATCCCATTATGGATTGCCGCCAACATACTTTAGTCATGAAAAGAACCGAAAGTTACATTTGCGATACTCTGAATACTGAGAGCTTGGACGTTTCCCTCCCATGCGGGGGTAGCACAAGGATTGCAGTGGAGGTTATTTATGATTTTTAGATCTTTGAACTTATATTTACGACTGATTCGTCTTTATAGCTTACAGACTCTTGAACATTTTAAAGGCTTAAATGTTTAATAATCCAGATTAGTACATAAGTATAGTTTGTTTTAATGCCCCGTATTTTATTAAATGAGTAAAGTAAAAAAGGATAGTAGCAAATCATTTGATTCACTTAATAATGAATGTGTACAAAAAAAAAATATATGTATATATATATATTTTTGCACTCAAGTGGACTCTACAGACTTCGCTGTCCATTGTCACAATATTCCATGTAGAAGTTTTAGAATAGGAAACTCTTTTGAAACAGCTTTTAAGAAAATTAAAGCATTAATAGTAACGATAGGTACCGATTGTATGCTTTAGGGAGGTAAATGGGTTCGAAGAGCTTAGCAAAAAGATGAAAAATTAGTGACAATAATATTAAATTATATATTTTTTTAATCATTTCATTTTTTTTTTATTTAATAATCAATTTTTTTTATTAGGACGGTATTATTAAATATTGCACATAACTATATTTTTAGATTTGTGTCGTATATGTTTTGTGTTGTTTTGTAAAATGGTACATTTTAATTAATTTGAAAATATTTTTTGTTAGTATGGAACATATTATGATAATTTGCAATAAAAACGCATTTCAATTCATTGTAAGAGTACAGTTTATAAGCACTACATAATCACAAACAAACAAAGTTTGCTTTTTCTTATGGCCGCTATAACAGTTCTTATAAGTTCTGCTTAACTGCAATCTTGTTGTTCAAATTACAAAAAATATATACTCGTAAGAATTATGCTAAAAAGTGTCAATTATCTCAGCAGATCACTTTTTTATAAATATATGGATTTTATTGGACTTTAACAACTAGTATAAATAACAAGATTAAGTTTAAAAATATAAGTTAACGTACGTAACGTAAGCAGTACACTTACTAATCATCATTACTATTTGTAGTAATCATAAACGTCTCAAATAAACAAACATTAAATCAAATAACGAAATGTATGATCATAAGTACCTACTGGCGTCATTGTAAGAAGAAAGATTCACTAAAGGTACGTCATCTCAACAATGCTTACATCCACCATCGACTCGAAGCTCGAAGGCCAGCCAACGCGCCTCTAATTGGCAATTTGTTCGAACCTTAGATCCGACATAATGATGCGACTTCGTTTATTTAAATGATTAGACGAAAAGTTCTTTGCAACTTTATAATACACCCTTAACGTAGCGCCTTATGTGAAGATCGGTGAGTGTCGTTTCATTATGCTTACGTCACTATAATTTACAAAATTTTCGTTTTAGTATAGGAATTATTATACATAACATTACAATATGTTACCTCTTGTACTTATTTAAACGAAAATTGTTATTGATTGTTTCTTTTATTTTTATTTTTTTTTTTTATGTCACAGTCGACAACGGAGCTGGTGGGTCGCCTGATGGTAAGCGCTACCACCGCCCATGTGATTTATCCGCCATGTTTTATCTTTTATCTTCGACTGTATTATAACATATAATTATAAAATAATTCAACACGATCTAAAAATGACGTAAACAGGCTATCTCGTACCGGAAAAAATAGCACACCCCACTGAAGATCATCCTAATAATATTATAAATGCGAAAGTCTGTAAGGATGTGTGTGTGTTTGTTGCTCTTTCACGCAAAAAGTACTGAACCGATTGCAATGAAATTTGGTACGTAGATAGCTGGATAACTAGAATAACATATAGGCAACTATTTTTATCCCGATATTCCTACGGGATACGGACTTACGCGGGTGAAACCGCGGGGCGCAGCTAGTAATTTATAAATGCAAAAGTAACTCAGTCAGTCTGTCTGAATCTTCTTCACTCCTAAGCCACTGATGACTGATTTGAATAAAATTTGAGATACCAGAAAAGTCATAGATTTTTACCCCGAAAATCCCACATACCAAAATATATGTATATTTAATGCTTAAATCTTCAATAAATGGACGACATATACTAAAATAACTAATTTTATTAGTTTATTTATGTTTCCATCATATTGAATGAAGCGATCTACTAATCTATGAACAGATATTTAAATAAATTAAAATTTTATTATCTTCATTTACATCATCCGCTAAGTATTTAGATCATCGTTGTAAACATGCATAAATTATGTAAAATTTTTAAATTATAGACTTCTTTGACGTGGTCATCAATTTCGTTGCATCATAAAGCCGTGCGAATAATATTCGTATATAATTGGATGTGCAAATTAAGTTTTAACTTTCTATTTATTTCCTGCTAATATTCTGTTTATATTATTTTATGTATTAGTGAGTATTATACTGTAGAGTGCTTTAGTTCGTCGTCGCAGCGCGAAAGTCGATTACAACGGTCATTAGCTGTCAGCACACGGACTAATTAATACAACGTTTTCAATAAAGCCTCGGGATAAGATTCTTTACAGAGAAAAATCTGAAATTTAATTAAAAAGTTTAAGTGAATTTTCACGGGCGAGCGTGCTTCTCGTGTTATAATAACTCAAGCGAATTCTATTATTTTTATGCGGTAACATTTTTAGCATCTCTTGATCTTTATTTATTATTGAATTATCACGATCCTTATTATTCTTTAAACACATGTAAAATGATTATGTTCTCTCAACCAAACTCATGGTATCGAGATCGAATGAAGTTTTAATAAATATCCTATAAGATATTTCATATATATCTGCTCCATTAAAATAAAGTAAATAAAACACACGGACGACTGGCGTCATTATAGTGTGCGCCGGCGTCGCTTGTTACACAGAAATACGCACACATTTTTGTGAGCTCATTAAAATTACATTACTGCTCTTATTTAAACAGCAAACAACTAAACGACGCTCGTTAATGCGTCTTGTTGTAGGGAATTTTATGGACATTCCCAACGAGCGCGGTAAGCAATAAAAACACGTTAGCGACCTAATTATGAAGAATAAAACACACATGTTTGAATTTGTGTTCTCAAATGTATTCCAAACATCAGACCGTTTAAACATCCCTAGCATTCTTCATTCCTTTGTATTTAAATGAAATTAAATGGCTTCTTGAAATCCGTGGTACATAAATCATTTATATACTGTTATAGATATATATCATATATTTGAAACTTTTTATATCGAACAAAGCATTTTTAGAATAACAAAAGCAAGTGTTAATTACATGTTCGTATATTAATTTTTAAACATATTTTAAAAAGTATTTTTAAATATTCAAATCATGCTATTTTTTGCCCAAAAAAATTCAAAACGTCAAAAAAAGAAAGCAAACCAGTTGTTACCTGTTATAAATTATTTTTTGTGACATGTCAATATGTTTCTTTGGGTGGGTTAAAAACGCGACTGTTTAACAACTTGATGTATTTTTAAGTGTTTTAAAAGATTATTGTTGTCAGACTCTTCGAACTCACAACATTAGCCAATTAGCATAGTAGGTACCTACGCAAAGGCCAAAGTGTGTTTAACTTTCAAAACCCCAAATAACTTAAATGTACGTAAGAGTATCGGAAGTTTTAGGTGAATTTCTTTATTTGATAGCTTTTTTGAGTCGGACTGACTTTATTCCGCAAACAAAGCAGATAGAAACATAAATGGCTCCATTATCTTGAACGTAATTTACAATTATTCTAGAACTGACTGAACTTTTAATAAAACATTGGATGGACGTCAAATTAAAACACATTTCAGTTTAAATAAATATATTTATTTACAGAATAAAGACGAAATGAAATTGTATCGGTCGATGTTTGAGAAAGTTTTATATATTTACTCTCTATATCGTTAAGTGATAGACAAAACGTTTAAACCTATTTAATTACATCTAAATAACGACAGCTCAATTTTTACATAAATACATCTTTCATTAACTTCCAACAATATTTTGTTATCAAAGAAAGTGAAGCATACTTCATGTTGTGGAGTTATTACGCTGTAATTCCCAACGTAAGAGCAAACGTGTGCCAATAAATTATTCGGCTTTTATATATGTTTAAATAATTATTTTGATTTGAAAACCTTTCTGCAAATCAAATAATGCAAAGTAGGGTAATATTTATATATAACATACTTTAATGGCATCCGCTTGCTCAAGTTGGAACACGCACATTCGATAAACAAATGTTTATGTATTTACATTTACAACAACAAATGTCATTTCTGATTTATTAACATTCTTAACATTTTAATAAAGCGATGGCGCAAGAAACGTAAGTTATAGTCGACCTATTATTTCTAATATTTATACAATTATACTTATCTACATACCATTGCACCACTTCAGAGTACCAATACAGGCATTATCTAATAAACAAAAAAAAAAAATATCTTACATGTGAAGATAAATCCTTGAAAGGACAAATTATCTTTGGCAAAAACAACATAAACATAATATCTACCTAAACAATTTATAATGAAATAAAAGTAAATTATATCCGCAGCAAAATTTCATACCTTGTATGATAACAACTTTGGGTACACTAGTGTACATAAATTTCATAACAATGAGATCGATTTCATCAATTAATTACATTTTGTGGACCTGACTCGTTGTATGAAAGTTCTCTATTATGAAGATAAAGTATCTTAACTTAAACCATAATAATATATGCACCTAATTATTTCCGTATTATAGGTAAATACTCAGAGTGGATAAGAGGCTAAGCGCGAGACGTTTTACCATACAAGCAATAGTTCGCGCCCTACCCACGCGAAGCTATCTTAACATGTAGACTCAAATCGTATACATAATGGAAATATCGTGTTCTGACAACGTTATCGCGACTCATCCCGGACATTTTCTAAAGTGGCCGGATCCATGGCCTGACTCTAGCCTAATGTACTCCTGCGGTGCTTTTAAAGCATGTTCGTCGTAATACAATGATGTAATTTTGCACTTAGCCGGTTTTACAAATATGTCTCATACATCTTAAATTTTATTTTTGTCTTTAATGCCAAATGCAGTTATTGAAAGAATAACTTTCAATACGTGAAAAAAAAACGCGATGTACTGATTTTATTACATGTACTGTTTCTATTTTGAATGTAATAATTTTGCAACTAATTTCTTCAATTGGCTGATGATGTAATGTTTTGCGGATTTCATACAGCAGTGCGCCGTCCCGCTTCTCTCAGTGCGGTTTCACCTGTTGCAAAATAGAAAAGGATTGTTAAAATTAACACAAACGATTAAACAAGACGTGAATTATGTATTTATTAAAAAATATATATAATACTTATTGTGATTATTCTTAAGCATTTAATAATCATATATTTGATATTTTGTGAAATTGCTTTAGTCTCAAGGTGCAAAACCAACCGAGGCAAGATGTCGGCGCGGCATCATCGGTCATCGCGCCGCGTCACACACGTCTGGGTCGGGCGGGCTGCCGTAACCGCTGGAGGCGTCGTCTGCGCCTGCACAGCCACCGTTGTCCTTCTCCACTATAGCCGCCACGTTGCCTGCGCACGCAGCACCGCCTACGTAACCACCGCTGGGAGACTGAAAAAGAGATTACGTTACTTTCATCGGAATTTTTATTTTTGTCTTTTTCATAGCATATCTTGCATCTATTACAATTGTGCATTGATACAATGTTTTGCCTAATAATGTATTCGGAACTTTTGAAGTGCAAACAGCTTATCTCGACGAATAGCGGCAAACATAAAATACTTATGAAAACAGAATACTACTCCATTACATCCAAGTTCTAAGTATGGTGAGCGCAATCAAAAAGTCGATTAGAAATGTCGTGCGGCTGAATGGGTCCCCCTCCACTCACGCGGCTCATAAAATGAAATAGATTCCCCCACATTCGCATTCCGACAAGCGTTCGTACGAGAAAGATTAATGATCACAAAAGAAACATAATAAAGTGGAGATAGAATCTCCCACTAACAGTGTCCTTGCGGGAGTTATTTACTTCACGGGCCTATTTTTTCACGTGCCCTTTATTCAGTATGAAACGTTATATGCGTCATAATATATAACTTCATCAAATACATTTAGCTCGTTCAAATAAACAACATGGTGTAATCTGTAATGCTCGTAAATTGCAAACCGCGTAATAACTGAGTGCGTATTAAATCGATAAATATGCATATAATAACGTTAATTGTCGAATGTTCCGTTCCCGAGATAATAACGTTGGTTATCGACTATTAAATTCACAATATTAATCTTACACCAATAGGCTTCGGCTGTATCGAGTCTCACAAACAATATTGTTCCACGTAAGCGCTAAAGCACTAATAATTGTTTGGAACCCAGCGGGTGGTCGATTCGTGAGAATTGACAGTATGGTATTGTCTGTGTATAAATAGTATATTTAGTTGTACACTATAAATTACTATTAACTACAAAAAATAATTAGAAATGCAAATTACTTCCACACGTTCTATGAACATTTACCATAATAGTTAATGTTAAAACGCATAGCTACGTTTACACATAAACAGCAGAGGTAACTATTTAAAACTATCACATAATAAATAACTTAATTTATTGGGCACCTGTCGCAATTCCTTATATAATCTATGATTTTAATCTTATTATAAGCGCACCACCGATAGCGATGATGTTTGCCTCTAGTCTCTTAATTTATGGAAGAGGATAAATAATGTTTGTTTGCGTAATCACCTGGAGTCCGCTTACTTGTCGCCGGATGTGAGCTAAGCCGCTTGGATTAGCAGCCATGCTGGCAAAAACTAGCCTCTCTTCATAATCATATTCGCAAAGTATTTTGTTGTCACACAGATAAAATCTGTCACCAACGCAGAACCTAAAAAATAATTGACGTGATATTTTTAAAAATTGACAATTTATGAACAGTTTTTTAATTAAAAAAATACATAAACTTTTGTAAGATATACGACCAATTACCTGTGATTGCATTGTTGACAAGCGAAACACTCTAAATGGTAAACAAAACTCTTCGCTCGCATAACCATTTCAAAGGCGGGAATTACTTTATTGCACGCCACACAATTGCCAGTAGCACCGAATAACCTGAATCAAATATAATTATTTTAGAATTAAGAAACATTAGCGAGTATGCGGGCGATCTTGATGGAAGGAAAAGATAAGATGAAATCTTGGAGAAAATTTTATGAAAGTTTACAGGTTTTCAATTTCAGAGAATTTGTCTTCATTAAAGTTAATTTTTATAGTTTATATATCACTTTTTAATAAGGAGGTAGGTATAATATTAAAACACAGTACCTATTTAATTCAAGTGTCTCGAAAATAAAGCAGTGTAAGCATTTCAATAACTACTATTGGAAATATAATTTATAAATACAGTATTTTAATTATGTTATTTTCATTTACCTAAGATAATCCCTTTTGCAGAGCATGAGATCGGCCTTATAATACAATTTGGAACCAACTTCGCCAAGGCGGCAGTCACAGCAGCCGCATTTGAGACAGTCTTCGTGCCAGAACCTTTCCATCGCCTTCAAGAGGAATCTCTCGGTGATGACTTTACCGCACTGCGCGCATAATCTCGCTCCACCAGTATTCCCCGCAACGCTGCTATTGAGTCCATATTTGTTTTCTTCTTGCTGACCTATCAACAAATTCAACTAATCAGTACTCATTGTACTCAAATTTTAGATTTTACTTCAGATTTGTGTTTCCTCCTGTGTACTCAGATCTAATTTGGAAGAAAAAAAAAATATTCTCATTTTTAATAAATAAATGTATGTGGTCGTGGACGTATGAACATATTAATTACTGTAGTAATAAAGAAACAAATTAAGTGTAGGTTATAATTCTCATCTAATTGCAACATCATAGCTAAGTTTTGCAAAGCCGTAACTCATTAATTTAGATGTCTAAGAGGTCGAGGCGGTATCTAATGCATTCTGTTTCGCTACACACTGGGATATAATTATAATTGTTCATAATACGCGGCTCATTATTGCATTTATGTGAGCACAAACGTTTTATGCTACGTAATTGCGTCAATTAATTCGAGCAGACGCGCACGCCGTGACGTTGTTAGTAGTTGTTGACGTCACTTAGATGCACATTTTTCTCATGCAAAAAAAGTTGCAAAACTGAAATAATATAAAGTTTGAACAGAAAGCAGCCTCAAATTACCTTGAATGGCATCTATTATTAGTCAGAGCTGTAATTACTTCAGCGACTTAAACCAATGAATGTTGTGAACCTATCTGTAAATTAATATGATATCATTTACATTTAGTATGGAAACTACAACGTAAATGAACATTTAATGCTAATCAAAGCCATTAATTTGTTTAAATGGCATCTGTTAGTTTAAATATAACACAACGTATGTAATATAATACGGAGATTATTAAAATCAATATAATTTGATTGCAAATAGCGACTGAACTTTCTTTTCCATTAGCGTATCTTGCGTGTGTTTATTGAAATTACAAAGGAATACGTGCCGCCGTGTTAGAAGTGGTGAATACAAATAATGTACAAAATAAATACGCCGTTAGTAAACAATCATTTCCAATTTATCGACGCACCGTCCTCATAATAATGGTGTGCACGTCAAACCAATCAAGGATCCAATTGAAAGGGTAACTAAGTGGACATAACTCATCGCAATCGATCACTTGCGCATCGTCCACCACCGATACATCGCGTTTATTTGAGCCGACGTCGTGACAATAAAGTTAATTGGAGTATATTAATGACGGATCGTTAATAATAAAATAATAAAGATGACTTACAGCCTTTGGGTGTCGCAACTCGCAATTAGTAAGCCGCGGGGAGCGAACGAACGACCGCCCACACGCTAGCACTGGCTTATTTTGTAGTCGTTTTAATTTATATCTCTTTAATTAGAGTACGTAAACAAAGAATATTTGACTAAATATTATACTATAAATCATACATCTTACTGTAAAAATTAATTATGTATGAAATTATGTTTTAGCTTCTTTACAGTGAGATTACGCGCTACGTGCGCATGGTAGATAAGTATTTTTTATTAAAGAGTTTATGTAGCTAATAAATAAGTCATATTAACATTTCATTCTCGGAAATGTGTTAATACTGCGAGATTGCTCGGATTAAAACGGGCAGTTTTTTACAACAGTGTTGGAATCCGTATCGAAAGAATGTCGGGGTTGGCTCCGTTTGATGCACTTGTTGGCGTGTTATGTCCATTTTGGGCCACGCATGTTGCTAATTTTGTAATTATGGATTGGCACGTTATTCTAACGACTACATCAGTAATGGCGCTGTACAGACTCGTTCATGCAGAAGTTGTGATTCAGATCGTATCGATAATGCTATTGTGTTGATGTTTTAGTTGTATTATTATTCGTGCCAATCACGTTTACTGTTGTCACAGATAACATAATACTATACTGTATAGTATAGCTGATCCTGATAGTAGTCATTATAATATTATCTTATGTTCTTTTCATTTATCGATTTTATTGTAGGATATATAAACTATTTTATTTAAAAAATAGCAACATGTAACGCATTGGAAAAACGTTTTTGCATGTTAATATAAATGTGTATATATATGGTAAGTGTAGTTACACAGTAATGTATCAATTACGTAGGTAAATCACCTTTACAATGACTTTTATTACAAAATTAAATATCTAAACCAATTTCAATGGGAACGGTATAATTAAATAAATTACAGAATCTACCTATGCACCTGTGAATATTAGCAACAGTGATGTATCGAAATGGCAATACATGCGTGTCTCCACAGTGGGTAACATTCCTTGGATTCAATTAAATGGCAGGTTATTGTAATGAACCCGCATCACGACCACTCCACAATCATTCCGTGCAATTTACAATCGTTTATTGCGTTTCGCAATTAACTTCGCCTTCCCATACAGGCACGTATGTGATGAATAGTCAATGTACGTTTATAACGGAGATATTTTCTACGCATGTATGGTATGAAATGTGTTTAAACCACAAAAGGCATCTATGGGAAATATTTACACTATGATAATGCATATCGGACAATGCGCACTTCAAGAACATAACAGTGCATTTCTTGTAACTAATTAATTTTTTTCATCGTTTGTAATTCTATTATGTTACAAAGTTACACTCTTACAGTACTTATCCATTGTTATTAAATGTGTGCGCTTACATATTTTTTGTAGTTAGTGCAGAACATATATTATTTACTATGATGATTACTCTTTAATTGACTATTTCTTTTGTTCTAGAAATATCAACCACTTCCATCTCTTTCAATTATTACATAACTATGTAGATAGTAATGTAGGATCGCGTCTCAAGAATTTATTACATTCCATGAGCTTTAATTCAAATCGTCTAAATATAATATCAGCAGATTGAAATCAATAAATGAGTAAATTAACGAAGTCCTTGACAAGCATAAATACTATTAGTTAACCAAACACAATTAAGAGCTGTCACATACAATTAACTAAAACAAACTATAATATAATAACGGCATTACAATAATTATGCGGTCAGAGTTTAATATCAAATGCGTTCATGGTATATTTAGTTTCACTTGTCGGTCACTCATTAAACAATGGAGTTGATTGCGTTGTTGCGATATCCATTATGCGGGCTGTAATTAGATTTAACCAAATGCGGGTTTTGCCTTTACAATGAGTTGCACGTAAAAACATAACACGATGCTCTTTCTGAATAATGTTATACTTTCTACAAATAAGAGGCGAATACTTTTGTCACAGATATTAAATACATAATACTTGCATCTGTTTTGCCGTGATTATGAGTGACTTAGCTTCACAGAATCAACAATATTTAAAATGATCTTAATTTTAATGAGCACTATTATGTTGTTTTTATAAATTTGTATTAAAACCGCTTTATAAAGTGTGTAACAATGTTTATAGATGCATTCTGTATGTTAATGTGTCACAGTGTCACTCTGTGATGAGAGTTTCGGACTTCAATCGAAAAGCCGCGGGCTGGAGACCACAGGAGCACATATAAATTCAGATTTATCTACATCATTACTATAATGTTGACTGTGTCTAGGAATTATAACTATAGTAATTAATACATTAATTAATATTTTACTAAATAAACAATTTAATTTTGTTTCTTGTCTTTTGAATATTCCAATCTACCCCGATTCTCCGACGGTAATATTTTTTGTCATTAAAAAGTACGAGACTGTCATCAGAGAAGTTTTTTTTAATTAAAATTATGAAATTGATATTGCCTTTACGCCAAGCTCGCTTCCCGGTTCAACCTTGTGAAAGTTTAAATTAATTTTTGAATTAAGCCTAATAGCAATGGTAAATGATTTCTAAGGAAAGAGTATTCTGTTTGAGCTGTTATATTTTTAATTTTCTAACGAGGCAGAACTCTTTGAATTGCTTTTGATTACATTTGTAAGTGATAATGGTTGTATTCGGATATTTCAGTGATTTAAATAAAAACTGTAACTTCACAAAATTTTAATGAAACAGGTATAAAACATAGATTTTATTTCAGTCTATGAACGCATACGATATTGAAGGTGAGCTCAATCAAACGTTGAATAAGTCAAAACAATCAACGTCATATATTATTTTCCAAGAGAAAAAGCTCCGAGCGCAACTTAAGCCTGACATAAGTGGGCAATAAACTTCAGCCAATTTGGAGATTCGCATCTGGAGGCTCTTATTAAAGCCCGAAAGTTAGTCCTTTTCATCCATCACTCGTAATACGTATGTGAGTTATTGTATGAAAAATTGAAGAATAAATTGAGTCGCTGCAGCAGCGGCGAGACATAAATCCCAACTGAGCCCTCAATATTGTTTTAAAGGGGAAGTGGCCATAAATTTTATCAGGGCAGGCCAGAGCCGCGGGCGCCACGTTTGCGCTCCACATCATACCCGCTCTGCTTATTCTCGTACCGATGTCTCCGCAATTTTCCGCCATTGCTTCTGCATCCGGCGCTCATGTGAACTCGATGCATTATTATTGCGAACAAATTGGAGTCTTTCTCTTGGGCATATAATATATCCATCCCAAAAACAAAGAACTACATGTTCCGTCACCTAAAACACTTTATATTGACTTATAAAATTTTTTATATTATTCAGAAGTTGATATCCAGAAAATATAATGCTTCACTAAGATATTCGATTTTCCATCTCAACGAATCGCTTAATAGCTGTAGTAACACAAAACAAGATTTTGATTACGATAAGGCTGTCATAAAGTGCGGCGGATTTGAATCGTGGGGCTTTTTAATACGTAAATCATATTTTAAAATGCATAGGAATTGGAAAATTAATTCCGTATTTATTGAAGTTATTCTATACTTAAGACATTTTTTCAGGAACTTTCTTGTTATAATAAATTAGCTGAGGGTACGTCGTGGACCACAATAAAATTTCGCTTATTTTTATCAATACGATCTGGGTGTCGGACATTTCGCATAAATGTGATATTGCAATATCGTTCGTCCCCTTTTTAATATCGCGACGGACGTTCCTGGGCGGTTTATGGCACAACCCTTCCCGTTTTATTCACGACCTGTTTGTCCTAATATTATAAAAAAATTACGTCAGCGAAATTGGAAAAGTTGTTTCTTGTTATTTGAATTTGGCAATTGTCATTCACATAAAATGTTAAACGGAAGGCAAGATTGCTTCATTTATATTATTGTTTTTGTACAAGTTAAAACGTATTCGCTTAGATGTATACTTAATATGAAAATAGTTCCTTATTAGAATGATCTCGAAGATGTTTAAAAATTGCGTTTCGTTTATTTTTACTTACTTGTTGAATTATCAGGTTTATGCATGGCAGGCGGATCACGAATCATGATTGAACCGTCACTCGGACATTACACAGGAGATTTTTTTCTGAAACAATAGATTATTTCTTTAGAAGTGATTACTCTTAACAATTAAATTTATTGTTTTATTTTAACATTAAGTGTATATAAATATCAAACATATGTGATGGAAGTTATTCTTAAAAAAACATTTGAGCTAGGGCTCAAGTCTATTCAACAGCAACTTGCGACGGACACGGCGAGCACGCGTCTCACAGTGAAACCTCATTAGAATAAACGATATCCTCTCCTTACGTCCACTCCATGCGAGACCTTATTACTCCGACAAAATGCCGTCAAACGGCAACAGTGGTCGCAGAAAATCATTCAAAATTGAATTCTCTGTGCTAACGTCAAGGTTTCTTTTAAATAAAACAACTAGGAATAAGCCGACATGCAGATTCATTGTTCTGTATATCAAGGATACAAGGTCCATTTTCAAATGATTATGTAAATAACAAGCTAGAGCTAGAAGTATCTCCCTTAAAGGTTGAAACGTCCATGCAAGCTGTAAATTGAAACTCGAAGGAGGCACTAATAACTCTTGCGAGTTGATAGTTCAGCTGCTATCTAGTGAGGTTATCTATCCCACTTATTGTTTCTTGTATTTTATGATGACGGATACGTGCTTTTAATAATGCTGCTTATATTAATAGAATGTATTATAAGTACTATGTTGAGATTACTAAAATTTTACCCATGGAAGTAAAAATATTTCCTTAAAGCATTTTAAAAGGGGAGTTATCAAATATAATGAATTTCATTGTCAAATCGAAAATCCGATCAGCACCTGTTACAAAGGCAGAGCTATCAAATTACTCGCGACATATCCGCGGCGAAGCGAGCGCGCCTCAATCCATAAATATGGTATTCGTTATGCATTTCTCATATTCATGAATCCGTTTTATTGGCCTCAATAAAATATGAACATCTCAGAATGGATATGAGAGAGCGAGCAAATCTAATATGGATTGCTGTGCGCCGGATTCTGTCCGATTGGTGGGCGAAGATATAAGCAGCTGCGCCGTGTACCAATGAGCCAAACTTATTGTATTTTTTGTGATAACTTAATAGTTTTCTCTATTACTATAGAATTGATTTTGAATAATAGAAATTATGATTTTATAAATAAACTGTGGCAATGTCGTCAGTTATGACGTTGAAACATTTCATCAAGTCTTAAAATGATATAATTCCAGTGCGAGTGACAAGTTCCTTTCATGACACAGTCCCCTTTAATCCATAATACGAATTTAAAGGCAACTGTCACACTAAACCAGGGGCTAAAAAGGACAGCTTTTCGTCGACGTGTCAAAAATTCAACAGAGCGCCAGGATAAGTGGAATGGATGGCAACGTCCCAAGCCCGAATAAAATATTCTATGTCAAATCGTACATCACCGGCTCTCGACTTGTTCTCACCGAGAGTGCTTCGCGGAAGTCTCTTATTTATTCGCTTTTACGTCAGATACAACACGGTTCTTTTGTGCCCTTTCGATTTATCAACATCCATTAAAGCATTTTATGATAATACTATTTAGTTTAAATACACGAGGCCATAGAGTTCAACAAGAGTGCCATGATCTTTAAATATCAGTGTAGTTTATAGAAGTTGCAAGTTATGCTAAATGTGTCCTGTTTGTGTGTCCATGAGAAATAAATAGAAGTTATATGCCTATGCTTTATAATTTACTGATTAAACTTAATAAATGAAATTACTCGTAAAGTAAACAATATATATATGCAATTTGGGGACTGCGGTAGAAGCCCATTTAGTCATTACGGAGGGTCCTGTGGCGACTATCTACACCTAGGTACATTCAGCAACCGCGTTATCAACGTGATCAATTAAGCAACATTACGTTAAAATTCACCCCAACCATCAATTACGTGGTTACTCATCGCGTGGCATATAATGGACATTACCATTGCAGAAAAACGTATTTAAATTTTAAATATTTACTTAACCGTAACGTGTTTATTTACATGAAATTGAATACTTTCGCCTGATAATGAAAAACTAATTTGTTAGGCGCGCCCTTCTGACTTTCCACTGATCGAATTCATTATTCAACGGTAGCGAGCAATTAAACCTCCACTAATCAATCTCAAACTTCAGCGAAAGCTGAACTCTAATCAAGAAAACTCCCATTCCGTGAAAGCTTTTCGAACAAAATTTAACGTAATTAAAAATGTAAATTAAATTCCTAGACGCTTCCACAAGCATCACGTCGGCTCGCGTCGCGTTGAGCGCTCCGGGCTTTTGATTGCAGCTAAAAGGTTTGGGATTAGTGCGCGAAAGAGCTTTCAGTGCATTTGTAGAGCTTTTAAGTGGGAAGCTTTCGCTTAAGATACTTACATACAATGTAAATTTTATGTACCACTTCGTAAATGTGTGGCATTGATTTGAAATAGCTTGTGCTGTAATATCGAATGTTATTGTTTATTGTATATATTATTTGTTTATTTTATGAAATGAATTGAAATGAATTCTATAAAAGCAAAAGATATTTTAGTATAAAATTACGAAAAGGGTTGCAGATGGGGAGGTTGTATAGGTCAAACCAAGCAAGGAAGTTCGGTGTCCGGAAATAAACCGTCCGTAAAATTGTCAATTTCAGGAGTTTCAGCGCTTGGTTTAGACAGTTTTGAATAGTTTAGTAGCTACATGTAACTCATGATCATATGTATAGATATTAACATTTAAGGACGAAATTATGTTTAAAAAAAGCGTATATTTATTTATTCGTTTAAAAATTTAATTACCGTTATTTATGTAATAATATCAAAACTCAAACGAACGTTAAAAGCGTTTAAATCGTGCTCTTTATAAAACAAAACAATCGCGTGTCAGCAAAATACGCAATGCCATCTGGGTGGGCGCCAAAACAATCACTGTTATTCAGTACTTAGTTGTACACTATGCACAATACGGTATAATAACACTTTGATATTTCTTTTTTATTTCCTTTTATTATATTGTAAGCGCTTTGTACTCCAATTTTAGATGTTGGCTCTTAATTTACAGAGCTAACAATATTTTATGCTTGGGATGAATCGTACTACTAGTGTTTGAACACTTAATATGACGTATTAAACATCAAAGTAAAAAATACTGTTACGTTAAATTTTCTGTACGAAATATTTATGGCCTTAAAAATTGCAAAAAAAACGTGATCTCTATAAATAACATATAAAACGTCGAGATCCTAAAAAAAAAAATATTATAAAGCATTGTATATTTATCGTGCACAATATAATCATCATGTAATGAGTATAATGAACGACAGTCGCTGCTGAGAGCCGAATCTTGACCCTTGGCTGCACACGAACACATTGAAACCCTCGCGCTTTTTGAACTGAGATCATCGCGACGCTCATCCGTGAAATTGATTCTCGACGAAAGAAAAGACGAAAAGATAAATAAAAAGGAAATAGGAAAACACAAGCCAAGATTTGGCGTGAAATTGTTTTTCAGCGCCCGCCCACCGCCGACGCGTCTATGGCTCCCGCCTCGAGAATTTCCCAATTACACCGTGCAAATGTATTTACTTCATTATGTAGGTTATGCGTTTATCTATTACGCAAAATTAATTTCGCTAATGAGATGAATCTCTTCATTAAAACTCATATTGTATAATATGTATACTAGTGGTATACATATTATACAATAAAATTGGAGTGTCTATTTGTAATATTAAAATTTTTACTTGTATTTTCAAATCGTCTATATGTCTTTTTGTTTGTTCTAACCTCGAATAGCTAGACTGATTTTGATGGGTCTCGCTGTGAAACAGGTGATGTAATAAGAAAAAACGTTGGCTACTTTTTATTCCACGGGAACATCGGATTTTAAAAGAGAAGCTCATTTACGCGGTTGAAACCACAGGACGTAGTTCGTATAATATTAGATTATTTTGAATTTAACTTATTATCAATAAAATAGAAATTTTTCATGGAACAACAACGTATACTCATATATGTTATATTGTTATGTTTGTAAAGGGGCCCACAAGCATGCGGATCCACCGATTTTGTCGGATCTTAAAACACTGTGACATCTCATCCACTACGTGATCCATTTGCCGAAGTAAGAAGCAATCTCATTCAATACCCGGCCTCCCCTCCCCTCGCCTCGCACCCAATGCTATTAGGGTTACTAACAATGCGATACTTTGTGTGCGACGCATCACGATACGCTATAAAACTTCACATTTCTCGTTAACTAGTTTTATAAACATGTTATTATGCCACGGAATAGCTTATAAACTTACCGGTATTCAAAGTTTATTATATTTGAATTTAAATTAATAAAATCTCTATACATTTGAGAAATGATTGCTTGACTATAACTGCTTTTTTATTTAAGTTTAGTTTAATCTACATAAATAATTACAAACACCGATTTTTTATGTGTTCGTTGTTGTCAGAAGAAGATTTAAACATTAGTGCGATTCTATTATATAAGAACTAATAAGAAAATAATAGTTTACTAAGTGAATGATCTATTTAACGTTGCCAATATGAAAGTTTTTGTTCGACAACCCTAGTAGCTATTCTGTTACGGTCGGTAGTATCGCTTTCCTCGATTGTATTACATTCAGCTGCCCTTTTCATCTACATATCGTTTTGTAACCGTCAAGACAATCACCGGCATGTGATATGGTGCAAGTATCATTTTATATTGACTCACCTATATTTATTCCAATACAAAAATCATAACACTATTCATCCAGCTTCATGAAGTTTTAATTAAAAATAATTTATTAACAATCGTTTCTAGCCTGCAAATCTAATTTAAATTTAATTAAGACCAACGAATATACAAATGAAGTTATAGTAATTAACAAAAGTAATGCCAAAGGTAAATTGGATTAACGCGAATAATTAAGACTGAACATTTGTTTTTAAACATTGCTTTGAACCGTTTTAATGATGACTACAGAAACTTTACTTCGAATAGCTCACATATTTTAAACTACATATTGTAACATAGTATGTAATCAATAGATTATTGTGACGTATAACCGTACTTCTCGTATAATAATAACCTGATACAACGACGACAAATTCGATCGAATGGAGTGCAAAAATACTCGTTGTCAAGTCGAGAAACTATGAATATGATTATCCATACCATTCCAAAAGCTATCATCCAATAACGCGAGCAGGTACCAACGGTTTCAAATCTTTTTCGTCCGTACCGAAATTGAATATTTATCCGGGTAGTATCTCTATCCGGGAACAATTTTTATGTAGGGGGAACACAATCTCGAGATATTTGGGAGGACCACTCCACGACGATATTGGCAAATACCTTGCCTACATTACCTTTATTGCCTCGCGAGGTCGCGTGCCCGGATTGATCTTATCTACAATCGTTCGCGTATTATTCAATGTTCTCGTATAATACAACGCGAGCCAATCATTATTCAATCTTTTTATTATCCCGTATAAAGGAACTGGAACATATTTCCAAATTTCTACTGTACGATTTACATATTATAGATTAATGTTAATTTCACAAAATGGAATCTTTTTAAAAAATTTGCGTGCATTTCCCCCTTTTACTTTACTGCTACATAATCGCCATTAAACATTTAAAAGGCTCAATAAATGAGCCCCATGATTTGGATGTGGATTTTTGATGTGGTTTTTATTTTGTATTGAAAAAATACGTCCATGCTATATTACAAAAACGAAACAACTAAATCTGTAAACTGTAAATCATGTTTAAATGTTAAAGTAAATTCATATACTATGTATTTCAATATTTTATCAATTATACGATGCTTATTTCATGTAGGTGTTGAATAAAGTCGATTTAGAAACTCAAAAGACAGGCGTAAGGTTGAAACTACAACGATATCGCGATGCTTTTCTCTATAATTTGAGTGCAATCTACGGATAATTGAACTCTACAATAAGCACAATTTATCGCACAGACCTGTCACTATGAATACGATTGTACCGCTGTGTTATTAATTGCGCAGGTGTGATTCGGATTGTATTAATACAATATTTATTATTATATTATTTAATAAACATTTTTGCCGTAGAACTGTAGAAGTATCTTATGCAATATATTCATAAATAATTTGAAATCAGGTTGGAACAACTTAAAATATACAACGATTTAAGATACATTGTGTAAAAAATATAAATTTTATTTACATTCTCATGGCTTTCACGCAGCTGAAGAAGGTTATTGAACAAATAGCTTCATCAACGTGCAGTCCCGAAAATGAATATTTATGCGCCGAGATAAAAATTCGATTATTTCGTTGCGGATACCAAATAAAGGTAGCGTGTAAACAAGCCAATCATTTAAAGTCATGACTACAACGACGGTGAAGCCCTATTAATAACTTGCATGCAATGAATCACAAATTATACCTCATAACACGGAAGTATGCCGTACGTCTTTAAATTAAAATTTGTGGTCAAACCCTTTAATTACTTGTTCTGCTACCACTGTTTCGTTACACGAAACACCAAAAAGCCTGCCCATAACCGTAGTTTCTGTCATTAAATTCCATTAGACTCTCAAATAAAGCAATTAAAATTATGGTGCAGCCACAGCGTTGATTGCAGCGCTATTCTTAACATTGATGTGGAGTATGGGCCACTATAAGTCAAGTGGGGTTACATAAATGAGTATGCGTGACCATTACCAGTTAAGTATTTTAATGAGATTTAATAGTGCGAGCTTAAAGCTAACATTCCCTAGTTGTAGTGTAACATTGTCGGCACTTAAAGCCTTAATTGGTTTCCTGTATGTTTAATCCGATTAATGGTTGTTTTTGCTGAACATTTATAGAATTAAAAGTCCGGTTTCTATAACGTTAATTCTGATTGATGTGAAACGTGTCGCGTTGTCTTTGCCCATAAATGTTTGCTTATTATGATGAATATATT
Source organism: Zerene cesonia (assembly GCF_012273895.1). Classification (NCBI taxonomy): domain Eukaryota; kingdom Metazoa; phylum Arthropoda; class Insecta; order Lepidoptera; family Pieridae; genus Zerene; species Zerene cesonia. The sequence continues at coordinate 5,571,850 of NC_052118.1, read as the reverse complement.
ATTTTACGTTTATGGCTCCATATTAGCGCTAATGGAATAGCGTTTTAATTCATTATGTGTTTGGCAACGAAATCAGTAGGTATGTAGATAAAACATATATTCCACTTGCGTAGTAGCGAAAAATTTAAATAGCTTGGTTCGATGAGGTGAATAGGCTATTAGTTGTTATTTATAGACAGTAATTTGTTGTTTTCGGAGTGGTCAATGCGGAGGGCGCATAAATTCCGCGCGCTAGTGGTCGGCTGACACCTGTGATTGCATTTACAATGCTAATTCATGGCGCAATATCACGTCATCAGCCGACGACACATTCGCCGTTTTCACATTCGTGCTCCGTGTGAAATAAACAGTAGCCATATTGTTCACGTGACAAAAGAAGTTATAGTAGGAACAAGATTCTTAAATGTCACAATGACAAATAATTACAAATTATCAAAATGCACAGTTTATTGAACTGCGATACGCTGCTAATCGAAGTATCGGACAGTTAATTAAAAACTTCTTTCCATCGTTACTGAACGAAAACAACCGTCAAATCTGAATCACTTAACGACTTAGTGCTACAAAGGGCCGGTTGTCGTTCAATTAAAAAAGCTTTGTTAAATGTCGACTTCACACAGAAATGGAATCGACGCTGACTCAATCTCGTATACGTAGAATAAGGAATTACTCGCGTGCGGAAAGTTTTTAATTAAATATTCACCCGTTTTGTAATTAAGACGTGATTCAATTGGACTCAATGGAGGTTCGTGACTAACTTTCGAAAGAAATTCAAGGCGACTTACACCCTCTGTAATTAATGTACAAATTCGTTGATACATAATGTATAAATGTTACAATAATTTTGTAACAACTGTTCAAACTATTTACCTTCTACTTACCCACTTAAAACCAATATTCCTATAAACTATTTAATTTATGAAAATGCCGTCTATCAATTATGTCAAACTTATAATAACCCATACTGCTAATCGCGGAAGTTGTATCCACATTTATGAATAAGCTGGCAATTAATATGAAGCAAATACATAATTTATCTCGGTGTTTTCCAAGATCTGTGAATGTTTTGAAACATAACTCATGAGTTAATTAAAGTATATGATGTTAAATAACTTATTTCAAAGATAAAGTAGCGTTCATAAAGTGTGAATGTCTACCGCTCTTTGTATAAGCCCCTTATATTCATGTCGACTGCAATACGAAGCGGTTTCATGAGTTCACTTTCATCGTCATTGTAGCGCCTCTCGCTTTCCGCGTTATGTTAATCCTATAACAAAGCATACCCTGAGCCGCTACCCAAGTGTCAATTGAAGAATAACATTATATTTTTCTGTATACAACCAACGATACCACTTATACGTAACATGGAAATATGATACTCATCGATAAGTTATGGTAAGAAGATATTAATAAATGATATATTAATAAACTAACAGTTTATATTACGGAAAGGACATTTTTATTAATAAATGATAATTACATAAATCAAATCTAAAATTTTCAGATTACATCGTAACATTTAAATATTATGATAAAATAAACATATTATTATTAAATTTCATATTCATACCGAAATAACATATTTTTTAGTTTTATAATGGAAAAGATAAGCAATAAAGAGATTCAAATATGATTAATAGTCATCGCTGATATGCGTTTAATAGAAGTTCGCCAAGGCATGTTCAATATACGTCTTGGTTATCTGTAAGTAATCCCAGTACGGTCTCGCTGTAATCTCCTAGACATTTAATTTCAGCGTTTTAAATGAATCGCTGAGCTCATATCCCGTCCGAAATCCTTGCCACGATTGGCTCGTTTCGCAGTTCGTATAAATTCTGAAGGAAAGTCATCTGCAGAATTCCAATAGCAGAATGCTGATGTCCAAATTTGTGATATATCGATACGAGGGCCATATCTTGCGCGTCGCTGTTTATCAGATATTTCATAACGTACATAATTGCTTAGTCATACATCATTGAATTTGCATCGTATGGAAGCTTAACTTACTTACCGTAATATAAATGAATTATCGAATGGCATTGAAAACACTATAAAAAATATTTTATGTCATATGACCAAGTCGCAAGGAACCATAATCTAGATATACAATTAAGCTATCATTTAATAACTGTAAATATTGCATATTAAACGCTTGCAAATAAAATAGTATCTGTCGTAGTATAAGAATATAGTGATGTGATACAACGGTAAAAACATTTCAAGAACTTAGTTTTCACAAGCGACAATTCTTTTGTTCAATCAATAACAATAAATTTTAACACACAGATTGTCACCATTTAACATGAACCAAATGCAGAGTCCATTAAATGTTTCAAAGACACGAAGAATATAATTTGTATCCAATTCACACAGTTAAGAAAAGCAATTATCGTGTAAATGCTAATGACTCGTACAAAATTTTGAGATGTCGCTAATGAATTTTAAACGCCGGCCGTAGTATGTAGTTGGCTTTTGACGGTTTCATCAGAATTGCTTGAATTGATTTGCCAATAACGACTTTATTTACATAAAATATTATGTTGTATCAATTGGTATCTCTTATCTACTCTTATTATTAAACTACCAGGCCTTCCCGGCTTCGAACGGGCATAATAAAGTTTTTATTACACCTTGGGTTAGATTATTCAAGTTTTAGTAAGAATCCCGATTTTTTTTTGAAAACGAAACAGCCTATGTCACTCGGGAATAGTATAGCTTACCAACGGTGAAAGAATTTTTGAAATCGATCCAGTTGTACAAATACGCAAGTATTTCTAGCTTCATTAAAATGAAACTAAACGAGTCAAAACGAATTCATATTATGTCAAAATAATTAGACACATGCTCGGAGTTTAG
>NC_052118.1:5539022-5567994 GCF_012273895.1 Zerene cesonia | reverse complement strand
TTCATTAAAATGAAACTAAACGAGTCAAAACGAATTCATATTATGTCAAAATAATTAGACACATGCTCGGAGTTTAGGTGTGCACCGAAAGCTCACTTGCTCCATAAACAGCCTTCCGTATTTTTCAATCAGAGAGCTGTCAAAGCGTTCTGACACCCTCATCCTATTGGCTCGCATTCGCCGAGCACCGAAATTGGTTTTCTACATTCAATCCATACAAAGTTTAATGTTATTCGTTTGCGATATCACCGGGATGCCGCCGATGTTTACCGACGCGCCAAATCATATTGGATTTGCAAACTTTTGTTTGCGGACTTTATTTCATTTCGCTGTTAGTTCAGGCTAGAGAATGTAATTTTAGATTGTCCTTTCGGCTCGCCAGTGTGCTCCAAGACGTGCACGGTACTTTAGTTGTAGATGGCTCGGTTAGATGTACCGTGTAGGTTACAAATTAACTTTGCCGGATATCGGCAGGAGTAGCTCAGCAACAGTAGAGCTGCTCGTGTTTATAAATTGAAGGGCTGCTACCTGCGGCTTAATACACCGCTGTTTCCGCTTCATTTCCGGACGCCGCGCGCTTTGCCGGATATTGCTTTTAAGGTTGCGCTGCACGCCAGTGCTTTGCAAATCGCTATCCTCAGAGCAGCACCCCACGATATAACACTATTCGCACTGCCGTAACGGAAAGTGCACTCTATGAAAAGAAGAGTATCTTTATTTATTTAAAATTGTTATGATAACTATTAATTATTACAATTCAGCATCCCAAGAGAGAGAGAGTAACTCAATATATACTGCATGTGGAATTGAATAAGAAATCGCATAATCTACACAAGAAAAGGTACCTACTCCGTTGCGTCTTTTTCTCATTGGTTACGGTGATTAACTAAACGAAGATCAGAATTTTATTGCTTACAGTTAAACGCGAGAGTTATTACAAAAATTGATGTTACCCTAACCATTTTTAAATGTAATTTGCTGTGGAGTTTATAGCTTTATAAAGGCCATGTAATAGATAATATCCATAAACGATTATGTTGAATCCCTTTACTTCGTGTAAAAAGAAGCTTTTTGTGATTTAATATATGAATATCGATAATAAATATGTATTCTATACATTGAATGAGGAAAGCAGAAACATTCAAAAATAGAGCACTCACAATCTTCAATGTATGTTATACATCCACTTTATTCTCACTCTCACTCAGTGGTTACGCTGGAAATGAAATCATATGAAAACACGCTTTGATGGACAGTCAATTTAAAATGGAACACCAAGCGATGACATGCGCACTTAAATGCTTCAACCGACCGCTTTTACTGACATTATTTTGAAAACATGGTGTTTAAAATCGATTTTTTTTTCTACTACTGAATTAGGAATATTAAAAGGAATCAGTTAATAATCACAGAAATAAAAAAATCTGTTTTGTTACCTACAATAAAGAAGGAAAAAATAATATCGAAATATTTCTTATAATCCTATTAACATGACATTTTTTTTTCAGATAATAATTTTAAATAAACACATGACAGCATCGCTGTTACTCCGTAGTTTGATCATCTTTTAAATATAGGTTACGTTTCGGTTCTGATACACTCCGAAATAATATTAAGTTAATGAAATTATTTAAATAAACCTGTTATCGAGTTATTGCAATAATAAGAAAATCACATGCATACTCTGTTTATTTTTCTTCGATCCTTATATTCATTAACAAAATAAAACATGAACCATTAATGTAAGCAACATGTACAATGTTTTTCTGTTACTGGTGTTGCCCATATGTTTTTTGTATCGTGAATGTAATATTAATGAGCAAAAACATTTTATACTCGCATTAAGCATACGGTTTTAATTAGTGGCATTCAACTATTTTTACAGCGACTTTATTATCAAGGGAACTGGAAGAAATCTGAAAGTAGCTAATTGCGCAACATTTAATTTGATAGTAATCGATCTTAATGTAACTGGTTCTCCAAAAGTTATTTTTTCTTGAGTATATATATCATATGTTTTTATTATGTTCACAAATTTATTATAAACTTTGTTTTGTATCTCTTTAAGTATAAATGAAAAATTTTAATATAGATATTTGTTAATAGCTATAAGCGATTACAAATGATAATTAAATCCATCGCAAAAATCGCTCTTCTCATTTGTTGGCTAATAACAAAATCTTAGCTGGAAACGTAGGCTACAAACTCGTCTTATCGTCGGCCTGATTCTGCCCGCCGGTACATACATTAAATCGTTTCCATTACTTAAAGTAGATTTCGATGTTTATGTCAAACGCAGAAGCGATAATATGGCAATTTATTATATTTATACATTAAACTAATGGGCGTAGGTCGACGATGCGTCGAGTAAAATTAATAAAGATAGAGCTTTTTATGTGTCCATTATTGCCGTGATAATTTTGATATTGTAGCCATTAATAATGTTGATTGTTCGATGTGTACAGTAAATTTAATTAAATTTTAACAATTTGAAAACAACAACGATATTAAATGGCTTAATTAAATTGACTATACGGTTATGGCCTAATTAAATTGACCTTCATTGTACCTTACTGTAAAATTTAAACAACATTCAGGTATATAATGAAATTATAATGTTTTAAACATATTACAATATAGTACCCCTGATATGAATTATGCCTTAAGATATTGTGTAAAAAAGATGTGAAATATAAATTAAATATATGAGTAAAAATTTAAGATTATTAATAAAACATTAGATAAATTAGTAAAAAAAGGAACAATAAAATAATTACTGTACGAAGCCGTCTTCACTAGAATTAAATACTACATTGTGGGTTCTAATGAAAGCAGCGAGAATCATTAATTTATGCTCAGTCAAGCAGCGATTGTCATGTTACTTCCCACGTATTCGAAATCTAATTAACTTTACATGTATCTCTTCTATCTTAAAAACAGCGCATCAATAAATGTTTCATTATAAGTCCATTTCCTTGTCAAGATTATAAGGACAACTTTAATATCAAATTATAGACTAACAACATTAATGTATTTCAGGTTAACTGCATTTCAATTTAAATTCTTCATTAATATTAATTTTGCAATTCGATTTAAATTAAAGCAACATTTCTGCAATAATATAACGCATATCTTTACTGATTATGATAATTAATTTAAAGTAATTATGTTTTGATTTTATTACATATTTTTATAATGACGACTATGCAATATATAGGAACCTAAATATTATAGCAATCAAGATCAATTTAATGCTATAATTTACACACATTGTATCTATAAAAATAGCGGATAATATGTTCAGATCGATTAACTATACCGAGTTATAGAAAAAAAGTCAACGTCGGTGCACTATTTTAAAGAAAATAATAACATCTCTTCAACAAACCTTCAAAATAACAAAAAGAAAGCGTATTCATTAATATATGTATATCGGTTGAGGGATTTAATAATTTGAATGTACTCAGGCTGATTATTAAAAAGCCTACGAGCTAGTAGAGTACAATAACTTCGAGTTATGATTACGAAGGGTTATATCCCTTTAACAAAATAAAACCCACGGATCCCTTTTAATACGATAATGTGCCTCTATCTTGCGTCTGCAGTCACACACGACCCTCGTGTGCTAATTGAATTTAAGGAATAAAATCCAATCGCCCCGATTCTTTATTATTCAAGATCCAATTTGGATAAGGTCTGATCGGTCCGCGGGGGGCGGGCAGGCGGGGCAGTGGAAAATAAAATTGGATTTGTCACTCAAAACATAAGACTACCTTTAACTTTTGCAAGAAAGTATTGTGTATCGAACTGAGAATTAGAGATACTGGCATTGAATGCATGCTACGCATAAGTTGAGGAAGTTTTTCTGTAGTATTATAGTTCTAAGGCCTGATTCACACTGGTTTCTCTAGGGAATCGGACTGAGAAGAACTTCGCAGCTCGGAAGTGTTAGAAGATTATCTTATCGTTCAATGTGATATCTATATAGGCATTATCTTGCGCATTTTAAAGAAAACATTATTTATTTTGTTTTTTATACATTAGAACTATATTGGACAGTAACAGATTAAATAGAAATATTAATATATATTTTTTTGTGTATTGATAAATTTATAAGCTACACAGTTGAATATAAACGATCATTGAAGGCGCGGAAATTAAATAGCCGCTCATATCCGCCATGTGAAGTGTTCTGACGCGTAACTCCGAGTGCCGACTGAGTTACTTATCAAGAGAAAAGTGTTTATTGTTTATTATACAGTTAATTATTGTTATCTATAAAAATATTATTATTATTTATGCCCTAATTGACGTACCTACTATTGATCTCCGTCAATGTTACAACATTTATTTCTATCCTATTATGATTTAACTACGTCTTTATAACTATGACATTAATAAAAATTTACGCAGTGAAAATATTATAACCATATTTAATATTATTACCATAGTTGTACATAAAGCAAAAGCTAGTTTATTTTAATTTCGATATTTATTCTTTTAGTTATTGTCCTAACAAACAACATTTCAAGGAGCCTCCAAAATCCAATAAATTAACAATATTCAGTAATAAAAGTTATTCTTATTGCTATATATATATTATATATAATAATAATAATAATACTTCCTGACCTGTACAAGAAAATTGCGTTAAAAGTATTATTCTTAATTAATTTTTTTGAAGCTGATATTTTGGTCATTAGTTTACATGTTGTTTTTCTTATAAAATCATTCAACAGACAACTATATAAAAGTACGTATAATAAATATAAATAACGATAGCGAATCAGGTAATACGTGTTCATTACTGTTTTAATTTGAATAATTGCTCATTAGTGTTACAATTACTTACAATATTTGCATTTTAAATACCCCTACATTGTTTGTTCCATTTTTAAGTCGTAATTTAAGTTAATAACCACATTACTTTCTCAGGTCTATTAACATATTTTTTATATGAAATAGATTAATGAAAACTAGTAATGATAAATACATTTTTCAATTAAATTAATTAAAAAATAATTCTATATGATGCAAAATAATACAAATAGAAAATAGATCATTTCCCTTTTGTACTCAAAGCTATAATATACTACATATTATACCCTAAATCTAAAACAAATTAAACAGCGAGCAGGTGTCGTTGAGAATTGGATCCCTATTATAAGTAATGACGATGAGTAAACATTTTAGAGAAAAGCACTCTTGTTAGTGTTGGCGAGCCAATTAGAAGTGTTAGGGACGAACACCGGAGCCTGCGCCACTCGCTTCTCGGTCGTCCAATTAAACTCACGCCCGCCAACATAGCGCCATCGTCGTACAAAACGGAGTACCTTCGCGTAATTGTGTAAACCACTTCAAACAAACCTTCAGTTTTTACAACGCACTATAACAATGGATTCATGTCAGAAGCCACCAGAACTCTTGCCCCCTTCGTTGGGTCTACTCAGTATAATCATTGACTTGTTAATTAAATTCGAGCAATTTTATCGCCAGTCACGATACAAAATTAACGAAGCGCTATTGCGACTGGATAGAGGTGATTTCACGTCGATACGAGCGCTACGATCCGTACCGCACTTAGTTGTTGTTTAATTACAACAATAGTGGCCTCTAATGAGAGTTTGCGCTAATAAGCGCTGCAAAATGTAATCAACATGCCTCGTCGCTCTAATGAGCCGGGTTCCTGGCAAAAACAAGCGGTGTCGACATTTTACTGAAGATTAATTAGGCGTTCTGCCTATACAGGGACCCGGTACTGCCCGCAACGGAAACTCATATGTTTCTAACTCATTACTTATTTACATACCCCTTTAATGGCATGATCTTGTCTTGTAACAATAAATCCTACTTCCTAGATATATTAGAAACGCGAAAGTTTGTGAGAATGTATGGATGTTTGTATACTCTTTTGGGAATTGTAACAGAAAATTTGGAACAGAGATAGATTATAATCTGGATTAAGACATTGGCTACATATTACCGGGTACCACGCGAGTGAAGCCGCAGGTTCTAGCTAGATATCCCATATTTTATATTCGGAGTGTTCTATCTTCGTTTTTAATGAAGTATCTAGTTAGAAACGACAAAGACATAACTTCTATTGACAACAAAGTACACAAACCTGTAAACGTCGTTAACTTAAATAAGCACGTTTGATTACGTCGTAGCTAGCTACCCCATTAAAACTTAACGAGGGGCAACCCCGGGGAAAATAACTAACCCAATTTCCCTTTGCCGGGAAATCATTAAAAGTCTTAAAAGGGTCTTTTCATATATTTTTTAGCCGGGAGCGTACGTGCAAATAAACACATTTTACATAGACGAACAAACAATTCTTAACGAGCGGCAGAGTAACGAGCTTGATCGAGCGGAGTGTCCAGGTTCCTCTGAGGGCATCCTGCGCGGGCCGCGGACGACATTCGCCATAATTGGGCGCACATTGGGAGTATCGCCGGCATTGCGACTCGTTATATGCGCCTTCCCGACTCCCACTGACATCACACCTCTGATTTATCACGCTGTATATAGGTACGGCTCACCTATATTCCTTTTATCAATATGCCCTTGGCGACTTCATTCTTATAAACGACAATCAATTACTTTGAAATAATAATTTAAACTTAAAACACAGATTTATGTATATAACAAATGCAGGTCGTCAGTATAACATACTAAAAATGGTTTTAACTCTACACTAAAGTACCAGGTAAAATAATTTTTCGATCGATTTGAAATTGGGTTCGCGGTATTAGCAGTATAAGACTAATGAACGCTACATGAATCCGCTAACCTTGACCTCATAATGCATAAAACTCAATGAAATGAGAAGTACTCACCCATTTCTAACTTTCAAACGTATCTCAATTATCATTATGTATATCTTTTATGCATCGATAAAATAAAAAATAGAAATGTCTGTCTTTAAAGTATTTAAGATAAATTTAAGTGAACCTTAAAGGCCAAAACATTGTATTTTAACTACTGCACTTATCCATAATTTTAGTCATCTAATGGAGTGGGATATTCTTAATCACTAAGAAATATTTATTCATAATTTCCAAGGATAAAAAATGCAGATGTCGTTAGCCGGGGCATAATTATTTTTATATATTTCTAACCTACTAGCGTCCCGCCCTCGGCTTCGCCTGCGTAATCAATGGAAAATAAAATATAAAAACATAGACACTCTGGGGCATTCGCCGCACAGTTTGCAGTTCAATACCTCTGCAAATGTTCATGGGCGGTGGTGGCCACTTAGTTGCCAGTTTTTATTTGAATATATATACGGTCTTATTAATGCTATTATCAATTGTAATTTATTGAATTAATTATTGTTAAAATGAAATGAATTGAAATAGTAATACTGCGAATTCTGAATGTAATAATTTTGTACAGTGCGTGAAGTGCTTTATCGGTTGTCCGTTATGACATACTTTTGTGTATTATTTTATGTTTATGTATCGATGTACAACTGATTATGAGCCTAAATCAATAAATAAAACATAAAATTTGAAATTAAAATGTAACTGCATATATAATCTACCACAGATTAAATGTACCAATGACGACTGCGTCGGCAACAAAAAAAACTGTAATCAGATATCATAAAATTCTTGTAATCAATAACTCTTATATATGCAAAGTTATGTAATAATTTTGCGCATCTTTAATTAGCATATAAATTATTTTCCATATTGTATGCAAGAATTGTTTATGATTACTCAAGAATATATTTATTACATGAGATAAACATTAATCGACTTCTGTATCAGGCTTCTTAATTAATTATTACATTTTCCAATTAGCCCGTTGTTTGCGTTCACTGTTTAATTAATGGATGTGTGCTGTATTAGTGTCGGATACAATCTGATTCGAGACTCGTCGGCAATTACCGACGACTACAAAATACATCGAATTCCACGTAATTGCTGAGAATATTACGGCACTGAACTTAATTGTTCTCGACTTAATTAATTAAGCTTTTGTTTCAAACTAACAGCAAAGTGTAGAGTTGGCAATTCTAAATTGGATCTTGTAATTACCTTATCCTCTATTGTATAGAAACAGTCTACTTTCAATTATATTTGAAGCTTATTTAATGAAGCCAATTACACTCAGTTACATGTTAACCTTTGTTACTTTTAAGACCAGTAATATGCTGTTTTATTTGATTTATTTAAATTTTTATATAAAAATGATACGATTTAACATTGAAAAGTAAACAAAACAAACTCGTTTTCGTCGAACTATTCTACTTCCAATGTATCCAGCGCTATATTAACAATAAAGACAAATTATTAGTTTACGTTTATATACTGTAACCTTTAAATATAATCCAAATTACTTTGAGACCTCGATTAAACGTGATACTCAATATGGGACTACCTTTAATTAATGCGCTGTCAATTAATTTAAAAAGTAACCATCGTACTGGTTAATTGGAAGGTATCATTATGTCGTTGCTTAATGACGTAATAACATTAAATTGATAAATCTGATCATTGTTACCTGTATGACATTTATATATTTCAAGCATGTTAATTTTTATGGTTTTGTCATATACTACAATTATGATTTACGGACTTGTTTTCAATTTCTACTTTTTATACATTACATTCGTACAGAATGTTATTGCAAAAATATAACGAATTAAAATTATTTGAGTGACCTTTCTGCGCGTGAGCAATTATATGTCCAATGTTATGTGCATCCCGGTCGGCTTTTGCTGTATTCTGTTCTCATTAAAATTATTCTCGTATGCACCTGTACGATACCCAGTAAACCCTGATTTTAATTAAAGTACAATAAGTAACATAACAAGAGGCAGACGTGGCGATGCATCATTATTCAGTGACATGGGATCGCATACGACACCTCGCTAATCCCCTACAGACTACAGTGCCATGTACTATGTGAAGAGTTTTATTTTGTTTTTGTAACAAGGGCTGCTGTGTTTTGGTACCACAAAGATGTCAATCTAAACTGATTGGTATTTACGGAACATAAGTAGAAAAATAAAAACTTTTGAAAATTATAAATACTTACGTTTGTGATAATTATAATGCAATAAACAATGTTGAAATAGTCGTGTATGGATTAGATATAATGCAATGGAATGTATGTTAAAAAACATCAATCATTGAGAGAATAGCAATTTTTATGCCCGCTTTAAATGATTTTTAATAAGTTTTGGCCATTTGTTGAGTTTGTAGTAATTTATGTTTTATATACCTATCTTTGTAATTATATTTACGGTCAAATTTAATTAATTCCTTATTACATAAATCAAAACATTACGAAAAACATAATATCCAATATATTTATACTTTATACAAAACTTCTAAACATTAAATTGAAATGTAGCAATGTTTTTGAATTTTGCAATATTAACAAAGTAAATGAATTTTTCAAATAAATATGCAATGTACAGAAAATGTATTCTACTCTCTAGTTATAACAACAGTTATTTTATGCGAGTCCAATTTATTAGCGCTCCCATATTGATGTGATTTAATGGTAGGCCACAAAAAATAAGCAAGTGGCACTCAAGGTGACAGCTTCTTTACACAAGAATTTAAATGTGACGCATACGGCATACACATCAGATTACACATTTTTTGTGAAGTAGTTATGAATTAATTCATGATTTTAAAGTACCATAAATATGTCCTCATTGAGCAATTGGAATACAATTTCTTACACATGTTATACGAATATTACATTGTACAAATTTTCAAAAAGTTTCAAACACTTTTGAAGTTTCAAAAACTATCAAGAAAGTTTTTTTAACAAAAGGGAGGCTTTTGAAATAATAAATATTATGTGATAACAGGTTTTTCGTTGAGGTAAAATTTGATAAAACGGTAATAATATTATATCATATAATTTCGAACATACATACCTTTAATAATTCTGTCTTGCGTTATTAAACCACAAGTAAGAAGGTAATAAAAAATCCAATATGTCTTTAACACCAAACAATCACGGAATATAAATGCACAAAACTTTTTATATAGTGTATAGAGTCACTTATGGCTCACGCTCTACACGGCAGATATTAACAGTCCCAAGGTGCTTAATTTTAAAAATGCTTTCGTAAAGTGTGGAAAATGTTTACAGCGAACTGAGCGAACGATGAAAGTTTGCGGATCAAAATGAACGAAATACACGTGCTCACTGATCAACGACTAGCGGCGGAATGTCGGCCGGAGTCGACGTCGACTGGCGAATGCAGGCGCCCAGAGCGCGTGGAATGGGCTGTGAGGGCGGGCGACCAAACGCGGGGTGGAATGGAACAACACTCTAATCTAATGATGGGGTCGAAACACTTTAATGCTTTAATTTGAAAAGTACACTAACAATGCCTTTCAAGTGCTTTATATTATGCTTTTATTACAGATCCGTAACGTGATACTCGAAATAATTTATTGACCGTTGACTTTCTATTATCTAAAGCTGTGGAATAATGACACTCGTTTAATGTTTATCAATATACCAATAACCAACAGTAATGTTTATGTTTCCATATGAACATTCCTGATATAAAATAAAAACTGCTATCCATGTAAATTCAATTCCACCTTTTTCTTCATACCCCTTGTGGAAAAGCAATCTTCTTTACTTTGCCGTCTACAAATTTACGCTGGTTCATATGTCCCCCCATCCCGCACCTCTAGAGAAATGGATTCGATACTGTGATCCGTGTAAATTTTTAACCAGCCGGTGGTCAACAGGATTCTTAAGACGAGCGAACGTCAGAATGTTCGTTCACCGTCGTTGAGAATTTAATTTCCACGGGTGGGCCGCCCTCACCGCCATTGTCCGCTCAGTATTTCATTATGGCTCGAGCTTTTCTATTAATAAATCACTCTTCGCTTGCGCCGTTTAATTACGTCCCGGATCCGACCATCGTCTGATTACAGTTTCATCGAACATCTAATTGGGAGTGCAGTCTGGTCGGGAAGGGTACGTGTGTATTCTTTGTTCGAAAGATATTACACTGCGGCTATTACATCGGTTCATGCGAAGATTGCTGAATTAAGCTTTTATTGCCGACTTTAAACTACGTCTGTTGATTAAAATTGTCGGACTGAACAAATTAGTTATATCACAATATAGTTGCATGCAGTGCTAATCAATCTTAACGAGTTGGTCATAAGCAATAAAGTTAAAGCCATATACAACAGCACTTTAAGATGTTTTCCTTTCAAACAATATAATAGGCTTAAAATTTACTTTTTAAAATTGATATCATCATACATATATTTTATGAATTACATCGTGTATGTTAAGTTTTTTTTTTCTAAGAGAAAAACAATTATATTCTTAATAAAATAGGTCCTTCCTAATCCCATATTCTCAATAATTAGTGAATTCCCCGAACATTAACAGTATCAATTCAGATCGTAATTTACTATAACCGGTTTTGTTAAGAAAATGACAATTTACAATCCTCTTAAGACATAAATGCAATGTAGAGTTATCAACTATTTTATAAATCTAAAATTGTGAACTCAGCATATCATCAATAATTTTTTGCGAGATCGTAATTTTATACTTTTAAAAAGCAGGTCATAAAATCAAATTAAATTATTCCAATAAAAACATCGCTTTCCATAAAAATGTACAGGCATTCGATGCGGTTGTTGGTAACAGCGAATTGAGCGCGCGATACTGAGTCGTTATTCCATTTCAACGTAACATGCGGGGTAATTAGTGTCTCGAATTTAATGTACAATACGTGACGTCGAAACTGGTGGTTCGACATAGTGCCTCAAGACCTTTTTTAATTTCCTGAAACGCGAATGCGGGCGCGGCGGCCGCGTGGTACCGGGCCGCCAGTTTAACTTATTGCCACGGTTAACGAGAATACGCCGCTGTGTGCCAGCGAAATTGAAGGATTTACTTCGTGTCCCTCCTTTATTAAACGAATTGCACACTCGTTCGCTTCTTGTGTGCGTACACTATACGCAGTATGCCGAAATTACATTTCACATGAGTCGTAATAACAAGGGCGGACGTAAATCACGGCCATTATTAGTTTCTCCTGTTGCCCACGCCATTTGTCATTTTATTGATGCATCAGACGTGTCATAACATAAATAAGACTGTGGGATAATACGAAACAATATAAAAATTTATCATGTGCGCGATATGAGAAGGAAATCGCAGTGTTAATTTCATATATTAAAATGTAAACCAAGACTGCAAGCGAAGCTCAAACGTAGGTCCGAGCCCAAGACGCAATATCACCGGACTTCCTGTAAGCTAAGCGTATCGCTTAAAGTTTCGCAATATACGCGCTCCAAGCCCGTCCTTTATTAAAAACTATTCTCACATTTTTAATTAAAACTTGTGTTCCCCCACTAAAACTTTATTTAAGCAATAAAGGCGGCGCAATTAGCGGCGCTGTCCCCGCCGGCGACTTTACCTACTTTTTCTCTGCTTTAATGAGTGTTTTTTAATAAAGCCAGAGACTGGTGCAAGTTTATTAATTTAGTTTAACTCGTGTCACGGCACCGCTCCAACACTCCTGGCCCGCAGAGCACGCTATGTCCCCTTTCGCTTATTTAAATCTGTTTTTTCAAAGGGCGAAAAAGAAATGAACAATATTTTTTGACTACTTACTTAATAAATGTTAATTATACATTAGTATGTATTAAGTATTAATTAATCAAAATACACTAATTAAAAAAATAAAAATGAATAAAGTGTGGGTGCAATGTTTGTAAAAGTATCGTCAATTAATATCAAAAAAACCTTTACGCAATGCAAATAAAGTCTATTAAACGGTGGACCTATAAACTAAAATTATATCTCCTTAAAATATATCAAATCAAAAGTCATACACATCCTCAAATACATTATGAATCTAAAGTAACAATCGTTGTCGAGCAAACTAAAAGCCTGAATGACGTGCGCCCGGTGCAACCCCCACCCCGCGAAGTGTTCCGGCCATAATTACATTCCCGTGTCTAACAAATGGAGAATCGGTGTTGATTTGTGTATAGCCGACTTCGTGATCCGTTCGGACCACGCCCGGCTCAAGCTAAATACAGTACATCTTCATTGATATTCTTTACGAATCTCATATCTCTAGATATACCTACGTTTGTTAGATGTCAGCACAAACGAAAAATAATAATAATCTAATTGACCAACATTTGTTACATTTCGCAATGCCTATTTAGTTATTATTATTAAACATTGTAAAGACTTAAAATTACATTAGTGTAATATTAGAATGATTAAATTATAACTTGTACTCGTCTAATTACTTTCCGTACCAGCTAATTTCTCTTTAATAAAAGAGCGTTTCAACTGACGCATTAAAATAATGAATGCATAAACACTGTTTCTAATGGAAAACGGTGTTAAAAATGAAATGCTAAAGAGCGTTATTGTGAGGGGGTTGCATGCGGGGTCAGTAATTGTTCGTGTATGAACCAAGTGTAAAACGAAACACTCAGCTAGTCGGCCTAAAAGCTTCGCGGCAGATTGGATCAGCACACGAGTTTTCCATTACGTTCTTTATGAGTTTTAGAAATTATATTGCCTTATTTAGTTGCCCTGAATACTAGGCTAGAAATAATTATGCCTACTAGAGCTATCAAGCAAATAGCTAATGAAGCGGACAAGTTGTTTATTTGATGGAAAGTTACATATGGAATGTTCATTGTTTTATAGTTTCGTAGTCCTGTTTTTGACTATATTAAAATTGAAGATGGTCGATAAGTCCATTGTTGGTTATAGATGATACTTGCAAGGAGTGTGGATTTCCACCGATAGCTCTCTTCGGGGTGCCGCGAATATTGGGTCCACTAACAATGTGCGTCTTTATAAGTTTTTAACGAGCACGGACGGTATAAATTATGTGCGGTGCGGGCATTCGGTCTCGTTATCTCGCTAACGGCGCAATAGCGGAAGCTTAATGTAGCGAAGCCTTTATTGTAGCCACTTACGAGTAACTCGCCACCATTCGATGTATAGCCTTAATTCATTTTAAGTAAATTAAATCATTATTTTACATTTAATACTAATATGTTGTTAATTGACGTAATGGTTTAATGTGTTTTATTTTTTAAGAAAAAGTGAGATTCATTTCATTAATAATCACTACATAATATCAAACAGAATCGCGTTCCGCCGTCTGTGTGTCTGTATGCTATATCTTAAAAACTACGCACCAGATTTTGTCGTGGTTTTTTTAATAGATAGAGTAATTCAAGAGCAAGGTTTACCTATATGTATATATCATGTATTTTAGCACCCGTGCACAGCCGGGGCGGGTAGTTATGTTGACTATAAAAATAATTCAATTAGTGTAAAAATAACTTCGAAATTATTTAATGCTGATTCTCTGTGGGAGCTTGGTGCCTCCCATGGTTGCTGCCCGAATTCGTGCTAAAGCGTGCTTGACTTATAAGTATATCCAAATAGACATTAAATGATGTAATTAACTTTTGTAAAAGGAAGTGGCCTTGGTTATCAAAAACTGTAAACAGATTACATATTAAGATAACAGTTACCTACTCTCAATTTGAAAGGTAAGAAACGGACATTTTATTAATTAGCTTGATAACTGGTTCTGACTTTGAAGGAAAAGAAATGTTTTTCGTATCAATAATCATACCGAAATAAGTAACACTATAATTTATAAATGGTTATTTCATTAAGCGTAAACAGGATTATTGCATGATCTAGAGCAACATTTAACTTTTGCTTTAATACGGAAACCATTAAGGGCGGTTGAAAGTTAATAAGTAATTGGTACTGTAATTGCTTACCAGGCCCGTATTTTATATGTGATTATAATTCATGAATAATATTTCTTTATGTAATAAAATAGCCTATTCTGTCCTTATAACAATTTTTAAGAAATAATCATATATATTTAGCACGAACATATACTTAATAAATAACTTGTTATATAATTAATAAATAAAAATAAATATATAATTAACTCTATTATTTTTTATTATAAATCATTTTTCCGAGTTCATGAGGATATATCAGTACTTATCTATATAAATAAAACAGTGACTCCACCTTTTTTCAGACTGTGCCCCTAGGTCATAAAAATATCTCCGTATACGTTAGATCGCTTAATAAGTAGATCGTATATTTGTGGTTAAGTTTCTGCTGTAATTTATGAGTGTTCTTAATTACATTGTTGGTACATTATTACGGGGGCTACATACGGCCCTGGCCGGCCTCCAGCGGGGGCGTCACGACTAAATGAAGGTTACCTACCCTGCAATTAGTGCTCCGTAGTATTAATAAAGAAATCCCTTAATTCTTCTTTTAATAAGAAAATTCTCAACGTGTTTGAACCGACGAGAAATCATTAGCGCAACTCAACATTAAGAGCATAACACTTTTAATTGATGTAAGTGTCATATTTATATTTAATGACAAGTCCGATAAAAAAAAATATTGAATCAACTACAAAATGGTGTACCCGCTTGCATTTATCAGTGATAAATAATTAACATATAATTGTTGTATAGGTAATATAAACTTACGATGCTTTCACTTTTCTCTTTACTGCCCATTTATTCTTGATTTTTTTTTCTCGTAACAACATTGTCAAAACCCTATTTTAATACACTCTAAAATAAAAAATATGTAACATATCCTATATCTATAATAGTTAAAACTACAAAGTACTTATATAGACTGTATTTGTATTTGCAGTTTAATATACTTTTTAGTAGCCTTTTCTTTTAGAGTATATTCTCGTTAATAATAGATCGACTTTGTCTGGCACCGTTCAAGTTTGATTAAAAATACCAATTAAGATTACGAGGTTTTATTTCGTTTCTAATCAAGTAGTTAATTAGGATTTAAGTTAGCCGGCCCGCCGCGCCCGACACTGCTGTTACTTTTTGATAAGATACACAGATAACTCAGTATTTTGATAAAATCTTTAAATTCAATTAGACAAGAGGCTATTTAATATAATTTGTTTAATGTAAATACATTTTGGAGTGTTTATATTAAACCCTATAACTATATAATATATCCGCTAAACGTAAAAAAGGGTTATCTGATCTTTCTTTACTACTCAATATTATCTGGAAAAGAATACAAGAGTATAGAATAAACTAATAAAATTTAAAAAGATTATCAGCCATAATAACATTTAGAATATAAAGCACTACACAATAAAAACGATAAGTATCATCATATCATGAAACAGCTAAAAGGAATAACAATTCCATAAAAATGTTAGTTGCAAACTTAACCACCACCCGCGTAAGGTTTGGTGAAAAGCAACAAACCAGCATATTATGTATCCCGTTTTAGTAGCGGCGAAGTAACAAATCAATATTTGGAGTGAGTGCTTTTTCGTGCAATGGAGAAGCTTTTATCTGGACAAGGGCCGCGCGGTAACGCAAACACTCAAAGACAGAGACATTCACTTTAACATAACGCGATCCCTTCACGTGCCTCTACTCTCTTGCGTATTGAGAAAAAGTGCCTGATTCAACATTAAAATGATTCGTAGCTTTTTAGGACAATGTAAAATGATATAAAATGTAAAATAATATAAAATGATTATTTGATTAGTGGATATGCGTCGTTTTTGTGTTATTTTGCATATAAACAAATATTTTTGAAGGATTTGTTTTATATTTGGGTTCTAGTTACATTAATGACTTGGCTTGAATTAAAACGACATCGCGTTCGAAATGTTTTATTAAAACCTGAAGGTTATCTTAAATTATCAATAATTTCAAATAATTAATATTGATGCAGTAAGTCATTGTCTATTTAATAGTCACGAACCGGAAAAAATATTTAATTAACTCTTTCGATGGCGTGGTGAGGTTTAGCCAGTACAGACTTAGTGGAACTTTACCGCAAGCGTTAATTATTATCTGCGAGAAGTGCTCTTTGTTTAGTTGCCAACTCTAAATTAGTTTTCGAAATGGATCATTCGCACCCCCTTGTGTCCCCGCACCCGTCCTCGCCCGTTGCCGGTAATTGGAACGTTCTGAGATGACACCACTCGGCTGCCTCTAATCAGTTAACAAGATACCCACTACATGCTATTGTTATTCCTAAGACTGCATTTAATATAGAACGTACGATTTTGCCAATTACTTCAACTGGTCGTGAATTAGATTATACTTATTTACAA
The DNA here is from genome assembly GCF_012273895.1 of Zerene cesonia. NCBI lineage: Eukaryota > Metazoa > Arthropoda > Insecta > Lepidoptera > Pieridae > Zerene > Zerene cesonia. The sequence continues at coordinate 5,550,845 of NC_052118.1, read as the reverse complement.
AATATTTTATGAAAGCTTGTCAGCTTTTATATGACATATGGTTGATGCTACCGATGCATACGCAACATAAGATCTTTGCTTTTAAAACGTATATGTTAATAAATGGTAAGGTGCGGTTTCTACATTTGAACGCATTAGAATAACCAAACCTTTTAGCACCGTAATCCTATTAGATGCTCACATACGAAATGCTTTACGATTCCAAAAGTGAATGGAGTTACTTTAGCATCGTGCTTTATTTGTTTTTTGTCGCTCATAGATGGGTATGGGCACTTATCTCTGGAGTCTCTTCATTAAGTCTTTGGTGATTAAGGCTCATTAAATTTCATTATAGCAATGGTCCCGCAGAGCGCGGCCGGCCCGTCGGCGCTTAGACGGATAATCTCCAGCTGTCAGGGGCTAATGCGTTTTAGAGTACGTAATTTGAACCGGCGAGATCGACGGTAATTAAAGCCAGTAATTAAGCTAAGTGATTATTGTAACGAATATAATGGAACTTTATATGAATAATTGCATGTTAAATAAAACGTTTTAATGCGCTTTCGGGTTAGCAAATTAAATATTCAGATAATATGAGAAAAATATTATAATGTATTATTTTTAATAGGAGGTTATATTAAGAATATTTTTATAATTGATACACTTACTATGAAAACATTTTTTCACTTGAAGATTTGTATTAGTCAAATAATTATGTTTTGAACTTTTGGTATTCATTCGTGTTTTCAAAAAATCATTCAAGCAAAAAGCTGCTTCATTAAGACGCGCGAGTGATGATAATGTAAACAACGAATATTAAACAGTATGGTAGAGGTAACCTAGAAAATACATTTAAGCGTATATAAAATGGTACATAAATAAAAATTTATAAATTAAGGTTGTTTCAGATTCGAAGAAAACGTAATTGAATACACAAGAGATCCAGTCTAAACTGAAAGCTTTATGTCACTTCAATTTTATGTTAAAAATAAGTGTACGCTCCTCAAGTAACCCGGAGGCAGGGTAATGTATTCCCACATATACATAAGTGAAAACATTTTAAGAAGCTCCACGGACCCACTGCATCACCCCCGGGGTTAGGGCCTAAAAGCACTATCTCGGAGCCAAAGCCTTACAACTCTTCTCAAATTCAACTTACTTTGCTCTATGTGAAGGTGCTTGTGCTAACGCTAATATACACCGTTCGACATGTTTCGATAGTTGCTTTGTTTTCATATAATAAACCAACAACTTTGGACACTGGTAACCAGTTAATATTTACGCGCAATTATAGTTAAAAGATAACGGGACACTGCTTGCAGTCAGTCGTTTTTTATCGAGGCTATTGGAATAATTGAAAAAAAAATAATTAAGTAATTTTCACGTGCTAACGGAGGGATATTACGATATGATTTCTGTATCCCGAGATATTTGGGGGGCTGAAGAGTAATATACGCTACTTTCCTCGAAATTCCTTTGACACTCAGTCACTAAACAGTTGAATCCGCAGCTTGATTAATATTCAAATATAGAAATTGACAAACTAAATTAATATTATTTTAATTTTGCCTGTCATAGTGAGTAGTAAGTAGAACATACATATAGTTTATAATACTTGTATTAAAACACTTTGTTCGCAGTAAATATATGAATTCACATAACGAATTCAAGTTTAGCGTCCCACACGGTGGCTGAGGTTCTCGCTGGGGCGAATGGTTGCCCGATTTAAATCACTCAAATCTTAGCACTATAGTAGTTGGATGCAATTAGAATATGGTAGTGTTGTGATTGTTTAATTTTATTATGAATAGGGAGAGAGAACTTAATTGGCAATAGTGATTGAATTAAAACAACAAGCAAACAATACCGATCAAATACTTGTAGATATCGTGTTCATGTTGTTGAGTCATAATGATGTAATTCAAAATTATAAATCCTACACGGCACTTTTTGCAGCGGTCGGAATAATGATTGTATCATTGGTTCGATCTTTAGATGTAGTTTTCCTATTTAAAATTATAAGATAGTTGGTGATACGAGTATTTACCACATGCGCTCGCTTTGTGAAGTTGCCACTATCAAACATCTAAAATCAACCGAAGTTCTCTTATATCAAAAAATACGTAATTTTGTTCATAGGAACAACTTCTCATTACTTAAGCATTTTTTTCTTAAATAAGAAACTGCTATAAGAAACAAATTTTATATAACATACAAAATACAATTAACCTGAATTTTATTTATTTATTTTTTATTGCACTTATTTAACAGTCGAGAAAAAGAAAAGAGACAAATAGTTAAAAGCTTACGTCTAAGTATAATGGGCGGTCTTATCGCTTAGAGCGATTTCTTACAGACAACCTCGGGTACAATAGGGTACAAGACAATATATAACTATTATAATAATAATAATAAGCCTGAATTCGAAATCATAATTTAAATTACAACTAAATATAAAACTTTGAACATTTATGCCTTCATAATATAATCACCGGTTGCTTACGAAATGTGGTTTTAACGAGAAAATATAAAGTCCGGGCCTAATTCAGATCACACCGTTAAAACGTTAGGTATGTTAGCGACGTCGGTGTGGCGGAAGCGAATCTCGATGTTTTGTAATGGAGCTTTTTAAAATTGAACTCGAACTTTTGTCAGACACTTTTAGCCATGCTGAGATACATTTAAGCTTTTTAACTTTTCCACTCCCGTAATGTATCCTACTCTTCTTACGTAGGGTTGACAGAAATACTTTTATCTGCATTGAGTTGATAACATTTTATTTTGGGTAATGAAATAACACATAATAATGACGTCAAATAATGGGACTCCTTTAGCGATTTTTGACTGTTGCCCTCAACGTAAACATTTGTCTGCTAACCATTAAGTAAATGCCTTCGCAAAAATATTACATTTCTAACTCCTATTATCTTATATATTTGAAATCAGTACAGTGTCCATTACCACAAATGTAATCTAATAATCGGGTAATTTTAGTGGTAAAACGTAGGAGAGCAAAAAGTGTTACTTAGGTCCTACTTATTACAAAAGTAAAGATGTTGCAGAACATTAAATATTAGGCTATTACAAATATCAGTAATTCGTATTTACTTAACACGAAAAAGGCAAATAGAAAACGCAATTTAGTTTTGAATCTGTTTGTTTTATAACTGCTGTGCGTTTTTCCAATAAATTACTGTTGAAAATCAATACGAAAATGTAAGTAATGTAGGCGCTTAACGGGCCGCGAGCAGGACTCCTGAGCGGATCAGCAAATGGAGTGCTTCATGCATAATGTAGCACCAACAGAGTGTTGTTTTGAAGCATTCTGAATTCGTTATTTTCATCACACCAGGTGGGGCTCGCGCATTTCATGTAACATTTAACGACATATCAATAACTCCACAATACGCAATACAGCCTTGATATCTACAGAGTATGCTCCCGCAGATATTCATACATCCTTACAGAACTTTAATAAATGATAACAGGAGATAACTGGCACCTCAGAATTAATTAATCCACTAAGAGATTGCATCTAAAAGCCTTCTCTACCCCACCTCACCCCAGAGCGGGGTCGATCCGTTTCCAGCCACTTAAACTTCACGCGCCGCGCTCTAGCTTCCGTTTTAATTACAAAATTAATTCAAAATGTAATTAAAGTTAACAATAAGGCAGCAAACAATTGAAGTTATTTATGTTAGTTTATGCTTTATGTTGGATACTACTTTCAGAACAGTTTGAAAAGCGACCTACAGTGCTCCTATATTAGAATTATATTAGGACTGCGAACTTGCCAGTGTTGATTGCAAAAATACCAATTTTGTCAATACTTTGGTATATTTGGAATAAAAAAAACCACTTCCATATTCAACGAAATTATTTACTTGTATGAACAATAAAAATACATAATTTTATATTTTATTTATAATTCCTCCTAATCACTTGATAGCGAAAGTAACTCTGTCTGTCTCTTTACATCTGAACCTCTTAACCGATTTGAATTATGGCGGTTTCATACATGAGGCAATATGAGAGTTTTTACCCGGGAAATATCACGAGAACAGGAACTAAACGCGGAAATCCCCAGTACTGTCTAGATTTTCCTTTGTCTCTCCACTCCACTCCATTATGAAATGTGATTATATTCATTTACAATATTAAGAAGAATTACTACTTCCGACCTGTAGGTAGGTACCACCTACTATCTATTCATCCACTCAACATTGCAAGATATACAAGCTATAAAGCTCCGTTGAAAAGCACTTAACGGAATTGATTCAGACAATTTACTATTCTTCAAACAAGCACAAAACAGTTTTCCATTAGTGAAAATTAAATATTTTTTATTTACTTACATACAAAAAAAGTAAACTTACATCCTAAAGTTTCTGCCTTCAAATAGAAACTGTATGCACAAATATTATATTACTTTATTAATACTGTAAGTAAGCTAGAGACCACTTCAATAGTAAAATTGTGTGTTATCTGCACACATAGGTGTGTAACACCTATGTGTGGTCACAGTAATGGGAGCATTAGTGTGACAGTCATAAGCCAGATATTTAATTCATGTTATTTACTGGCAAATAATTCTACAATAGTATTTTTATGACAAAAATAATATCCTCAATAATATTAAATTTTTTTTTTTTTATTATTTTATTATTAATATCGTCATACGACCACAATGGCAATGGCGGCGGGTGGTATTTAAAGCTCTTAACTATTTATTACTTTTTCACTTTTTACTAAAGTATTGCTATCTTACGACAAACAATCCTATCCTATCGTACTTAATAATATAAATGCCAAAGTTTGTAATGATGGATGTATGTGTATGTGTATGTTTGTTACTCTTTCACGCAAAGACTACTAAACCGATTGCAATGAAATTTGGTACGTAGATAGCTGAACAACTGGAATAACACGTAAACGCAAGCTACAAGCACATAATTTTTTATCCTAATATTCCTACGGGATAGGAACTTACGTGAAACCGCGGGGCGCAGCTAGTATTATATATTTTTGACAAATAATAATATATTTCAAGATTTATCGTATATTTCGCTTAATAATCGGAGTCGACACCAAAACAAAACCCCTGAATAGTAAAATGAAAATTTAAATAAATTAGGAAAACCGCAATCGCAATCTGTTAAATTTTTTTTGCAGTAGGATAATATTGGTACATTCCACGACAAGGATGCTTAGTATTTAACCTTTTTTAATTCCCCGTGTATGAGTTTTTTTTAATTATTTATTTAAGTGTATTTAGAAGATAACAAACGTCCTAATCCTCTCCTACTAATAGTTTAAAAGCGAAAGTTTGTGAGGATGGATGTATGTGTATGTGTGTGTTTGTTAATCTTACAAGCAAAAACTACTGTACTGTATGCTTCTTAGAAAATTGGTGGACTCGGTAGATCCGAGATAGAACTTCAAGCTGACACATCGACTTCAGCTGTACAAGGCTCAGGCTTCTCATCTCGAGCCCTAACCCGACAGTAGCAACTCCTTCGCTTGCTCTACCATAAAAATGAAGAAAAAAAATACCTATTATCCATGCGAGATTGTCATCTTCAAAATTTGTTTCGAAACATGCTACTTATAATTTAATGCATCATATTTCGTTAAAATAGAATCTATCCATGTGAGACCAGTGAATTAAGAAATGGGCTTTTGATAGGATGGATTAGGTAAGCTTTATTTAAAAACGACATAGATACTAATATTTGAGGGTAGAAGTCGAGCACGCTTCGGCACGAATTGGGTCAGCTCGCATGGGGTACTCCAGCCCCATAGAAGATCAGCGTGAAATTGTGGCATGCCATTGTGTTTAGTAGATTAGTGATCATCAGATGAACCAGTTGCCCACTATTACATAAAAAATATACCATAGACCCATAGATGCTCCGCGAAGAAAGATAATGCGTTAAATTGCAAGCACATGCTACAGATAAAAAAATTACATTTGACAAGTTAGACTAAAATCTAACAGTTGGCGACATGTACCATTTTCACTGATTGCGGAAAAAATTAAATACATTTTTATACACAAAACGAAATGTCATATTTTATTATAGCTGCTAAGTGTAAAATGACTAAAAACACTTACGTAGTTTAATACTTACTCTGTGGTAATACCCTATATTTCGTACTGATCTGTGTTAGCCTACGAATAAGAATTGGATTCTTCTGTTTTTATTCGTATGTGGTAACACTATTGACTTATGTCAAAAGTATTTAAATGTTATCGTGCTATTACTCCAATCAGATTTTGTATAGGAAGCTTTATTATTACAAATCTGGCATGATTGAATATTATTGGATGAGGCTCAAATTGTTCAATATTTCACAAGTCGCAACATGCCTTTGCTTTAATTTTTAAATTTTATCACTACTGAAAAATAGAAAACCTTCTTAGATAAAGATTATATTTAACTTAAAACACCATTGTTGAAATGCCTTCAACTAGGAAAAAAGTTATAAAAACTGTATATAAAGACGAAGATGATAGCGACGCAGTCGCGGGAGATTTTAGTGACTCTGGTTCCGAAGCAATCATTTCTGAACATTCAAGCTCGGAAGAAGAAGAAGACTGCCATAATGCTTCAGAATCCGATGAAGAAATTAAAAATAATAAGAAAAGAACAAAATCATGTTCAAAAAAGATGTTCAGAAAACCCAATAAACCTAAGTTTACAAAATCGCTCCTCAATGCAATTCAAAAACAAACTGAAAATAACACTGATATTGATATCGGTGATATTCCAGCATTTACGGTAAAAGATTTAACAGATGCTGATAAGCTGCTACCTTCAGTTCTAAATCTCTCTGAAAGTGGTATGCATTTTAATGTTTATGTGGGGGTGGTAGTGTAATTTTCAAAAAAATCTAATCATTTTTGTAATGATGCAATCATTCCTTTGTATTATAAAATATAAGTAATTTATTATACATTACACATTATGATGGTATTATGTTATTTGGCTCCAAATGAAAACTGTGAAAATGTGACATAAAATGACCATTTTAACCTGCTTTCCTACTTTTCAGTGGTAGAATTTTAATATTTAATATTTTTCATTTTACTGGTTTAAACTTCAACCGTTCTGAAAAACTATAATTCTGACAACAAATAAGTTCAGCATCAATATCTAGATTTGAGTACATTTTACTTTCCAAATAATAGTAATTTAAGAATATTATTATGTATTTCAGATAGCAGCGATGAAGATGAACCTAAAAAACATCTGCAAAAGAACATTCCTAAAACAATATTTACCAAAAGAAATGAAGATTCAGATGATGACAAGAATGCAAATATAGAATACAAAGATGTAAGTACAATTTATTTGTAACTTGCTGCGCCCTGCAGTTTCACCTGCGTAAGTCCGTATTCCGTAGGAATATCCGGATAAAAAGTTGCCTATATGTTATTCCAGTTGTCCAGCTGTCTACATACCAAATTTCATTGCAATCGGTTCAGTAATTTTTGTGTCAAAGAGCAACAAACACACATCCTTACAAACTTTCGCTTTTATAATATTAGTAGGATTAATTACTCTAGCAGATTTCATATGAATAAGCAGTATGTGCAAAGAAGGTTGAATCTTTTGGATTTTGTTTATTTGCAAGCCTGGAGCAGAAAATTACATTTAAGCTTTTCAAATAAGCAGATACATAAGTATTACAAAAATCTTTAATGTTCAATGAATAACTCTGATTGCCCATTATTTATGCATGAGTTTAAGCTTGGGGTGATATAATATAAATATAAATAACAAGTATATTAAATGAGCAATAATTATAGATGTAGATTAATAATCAAATGAAATAGTTTCTGTTTAAACCACATATTAGTGGTATCCCAGAGTATTGTGGGAAACCACTACCATCTGCTATGTTGCCTGTATAGTTAGTATTTAATTATTCAGTTAGAAGCTGTGTCAAGTTGTTGAGTTTCAGCATTTTTGCTTAAAACAAAAACTCCCTTTTTTCTTACTTGATGAATTATATTTTAACTATTTCAGGTGTGGTCTAATAATGAAAAGCAAGAAAGTGAAGATATTGCAAAAAAGACATTTTTAGAATTGGAGCAACACAAAAATAAAATTGAGGAAGCTAAAGTGTCAATTGAAAATTATTCTATGAAACAGGACAAAAATGAATCAAATGTTAAGGATCTTCTGGCCCTTGGAGAGGAAGTTTTGCCAGAAAAGGCTGCAAAATCTAAAAAAAAATCAAAGAAAATGTTAGATGACAGTGAGTCAGAAATGGAGGATTGGGAAGAAGTAAAAGGTAAATAGAAGATTTTTTTATACATAACTAGCTGTCCGCTTTGATTTCACTCATGGTATGTTTATCTCTTCATAAGATCCTTCCTTGACCAAAACTTATAAAAAACTTGCTGAATTGGTCAAATAATTCTTGAGTTTTATGCTTAGCAACACTTGCGATTTATTTATATAGATACAAGAATCAATTAAAAATGAATATCTTCATTTTTGGGTTGTTTGAATCTATTTATTACTTCTAAGATCATTTACCCAGATATCCAATTTACCTTTCAATCCAAAAAAGTCATGTATAATAACAATCTCTGATCAAAATTAATCAGATTATAATCTGTAAAAAATAACAGAATTAGTTTAGGAAATGTTATAAGATTTGTATTCAAAAAACATTTCCAAAATCAAAAGAGATGCTCAAATCAAGTCTTTTCTTTGGTTTTGTTGCTAAATGGGTTTTCAAGTAATTAATGTGATCAGTTTTGTGTTTGATAAGATATTTGTCATTATGTCCCATTTAATCATCTCTAGAATACCTGCCTCTCCTTCTTTGCAGAAAATAATTGTGTTATGACATGTTTGGTCATTATTATTGGTTAAAGTATGTTTAGGTAATATATTAATTAAAGTATGTCATATGTTAGGATAATTTATTTATGCGTTTTATTTAACTAATAAAAAATGAAAAAATCTATATTTTCAGAAAATAAGTCTACCATACCACAGCAAGGCTTACAACTCATAGTAGATATACCAGATTTAGTATGTAGAAAGTCAAAAAAGGTTGATGTAGAAATGATGATGAAAAGAAAAATAAATCGAGTAAAAAAAGAACAACAAGTTTTTATGCATAAGGTACATGTATTATGCTGGCTTGGACATGGAAATTATGTTAGCAAAGTATTAAATGATCAATCAATGTTGGCATCTGCTTTATCTATGGTACCATCTAAGGAATGTTATCCTGGTGAAAGAGTGGATATGAAATATGTAGAGCAAATAACATCATGGTATCATGATAAGGTCACATTAAAACAAGACAAGCATGAAAACAAATTCCGCCCAAAAGCCCCAGCATTAATCAATATTTTACTAGAGCAAATTAAGAAGAGAGTATTTACAACAAAAAAATATATAGTTTATGTTTTTGTTTCCATGTTGAGGTCACTTGGGTTACAGTGTCGTGTTATATTCAATTTTGTTACAATGCCTATTAGGCCTCCCAATTCTGAATTATGCTCATTGTCATTAAAAAATAAAGATGCACCAGAGACCAAAGAAAAAGGAAAAGGGCCACAAAATAAAGCTGTAAAGTCTAAGAAAACAGTGAAGAAAAATATGTCTCAATTAGATGGTACCTATGATAGTAGTGACAGTAATATTGAAATGGAGGATATTATGCAACTGGATGGTAATGATGATTTATTATCAAGTAGGACAAGAAGAACAAAAAATAGTACAAAACATGCTATTGAGGATAAGTCAGAAAATAAGGATGTGTCACCCCCAAAAAGATCCAGGAGAACGAATATAAAAAATACAAATAATTTTGATTCCAATGCTATTGACACCCATCAGAGCACAGAACAAAGAGCTAGTGCAAGATTAAAAGAAAAAAAGCCAGAAGCACATACTAGTGCCAGTAGCAATACTTTAAAACCAAGAAAGTCTTTGTCCCTTAATCGGCAAAAACAGGATTGTGAACATACTGAACAAAGTGTTTGCAACAAAAGACTTAGACAAACAACCAAGAACACTAATAAAACGCCCATATCAATAGAAAACAATAATTCTGTAGAGCCTCCTAAAATTGTTGTAACAAATGAAAAAAATGAAAGTGTATCAAGCAAATACTTTGAAAATAATGACACAACAGTAAAAGAACAGTTGTCACAAAAGAGAAAAAGAAATAAAACATCAGATCCACCTACCACTAAAAATGAGATAAACAAAATCAAAACAAGAACAAAAAGTGCTCCAGGATCTGCAATCAAAAGTAAATATTTCAGTGAAACTGATTTGCCCAGAGAACAGGCAAAAACTGTTATAAGCAGAAATAAAAAATCCCAAGAATTGTTAGAAGATAGTAAAAGGGTTAGCCATAGAGATATCAAACAAGAAAAACCAAACCCTAAAAATGATGTTACCAAAGATTTGGTCAATATCATCAAGAGTAGAGTCAGAGCAGTAAAGGAAGAATCAAAAAATGGAAAAGTTAAAGGTGCTGTTTTATCTTTACATAATTTATCATTCATTTTTAAATCAGTGGTTGAATTCATATGGATTGAGCTTTTCAAATTTTAGTTCAAAAAAACGATAGTAGAAGTGATTTTGGTAGATATTTATTTGTATATTGGCTATATGTATGATTATATATTAATAATTAGTATTCTATATATTCATCTGTCTTCATTCAGCTTAATTGGAGATGAAGAATAATGTTTTTTAGTGTCTTAAAAATACAATAAAAATACAAAATTACATTTAGAACATAAATAAATCACTTTATGTAATTAATGTTTGTGTAATCCATCAAATTATCTTTATTAAATATGAAAACTGTTCTAACTAATTGGACAGTCTTTCGAAAATTTTTTATGATTATTTCAGGAAAAATAAAGCAGGAATCGGATGAAGACAGTGACTATCTTCCAGTTGCGTCACCAAATAGAAAAGAGTGTGAAAGTGATGAAGATTTCAAGCCAACCAAAATCAGCCCGAAACCAGGGAGCAGTCGTAAAATTGATCGTCGTATTATTTCTACCGATGAAGATTTACCTGCAGACCGTATAGATGTCTGGTGTGAAGTATTTGTAGAAGAGTTGGAAGAGTGGGTGGCGGTTGATGTTGTAAGAGGCAAAGTGCATTGTGTCAATGAAATTTATGTAAGTACTCAAAATGTGCCTGATAAAGTATTGGATCATTAAACATGATATAAGAGTTTTCTTGCATTTGCTAGAGTTACATTGCAACTTTTTGTTAAATGTTATAGGATAAATTGTTTAATACATAATTATTGAAGTCTCTTGATGACTGTGTTTGTTAACATTTTGGACTATCGCTAAAACCTTCATAAGAGTTAAAATTGCAGAGCAAAGCCACACACCCAGTAAACTACGTTATTGGTTGGGACAATAATAATTATCTGAAAGATTTAACGCGAAGATATGTACCGCAATGGAACACGGTGACACGTAAACAACGCGTCGATGCAGAGTGGTGGAATACTGCCATTAAACCATGGCTTGGGCCAAAGACTGCTCGGGACAAGGAAGAAGATGAGAGATTAGATAGAATGCAGCTAGAAGCACCGTTACCGAAGAGTATTGCAGAGTATGTATTTTTTTACATTAATAGGTAGTAACAAAGACAACAAATACATTTTTGTATAATAAATTTTCCATTGTATACAATTTTTTTGTGCAAGATATCATCACTACTGATAAAAAATTCATAATCTTCGTTATTCAATGTACAGTTACAATCTTTATTTGCAAGTGACAACACGTTCTCTCTTGATTTGGTACAGTTCTAAAATTTGAAAAAGTTTTTT
>NC_052118.1:5535444-5538022 GCF_012273895.1 Zerene cesonia | reverse complement strand
TAATATTTTCTTTCTATTCATCGTAGAGAATATAATAATCTAAATAAATATATTTTGATTCAAAAGTTAATATACAATTAATATTTTACATTTTTATAATACTTGGTCAAGCTCAGTTTAATAACATGATACAAAAATATTTTACAGATATAAAAACCATCCATTATATGCGCTAAAGAGACATCTATTAAAGTTTGAAGCAATTTACCCACCTGATGCAGCCGTGTTGGGTTTTGTACGTAGCGAACCTGTGTATGCCAGAGAGTGTGTGTATGTATGCCGTTCAAGAGACACGTGGGTGAAGGAAGCGAAAGTTGTTCGGTTAGGAGAAAAGCCATACAAAGTGGTTAAAGCAAGACCCAAGTGGGATAAGGTAAGTAGAAAACAAAATAGTATTTAAGAAAAAAAAAGGTTGATAATAAATTAACAGAGTTGCCTGATATATAAGGATATATGAATATTGCAGATATAATACAGAATTTGAAACATTGGGACATGCTCTCTCAGTTATTTATCATATAGACTATTTTCAAACGAATTCCCAACCAAACTTATAAATTTAATGATTTAAATAAATAATTCAACTAAACACTTTTTCCAGCTTTCCAATAAAGTGATAACTGATAAGCCCCTTGAGATATTTGGACCTTGGCAAGTGCAAGACTATGAACCACCAACGGCCGAAAATGGAATAGTACCAAGAAATCCATATGGAAATGTGGAGCTTTTCAAAGAGTGCATGTTACCAAAAGGAACAGTTCACATAAAATGTAAGCCTTTATTATATTATTTCATTCTTGTCTATATTTTGTCCTATATGCTTTACGCAATGCTCTTTACGCGCTACACGGGTACGCTACATAAAACAATACTCCGACACGGTTTATTATTCTATCTAATTAAATATTTACTTTAATTATATTAGCAGTACAATTCAAATATATTTATTTGCGAATTTATAGTGCCTGGGCTGAATAGAGTGGCGAAAAAATTAAATATCGACTGTGCACCTGCCATGACCGGCTTCGATTTTAATGGCGGTTATACACATCCAGTTTATGATGGTTTTGTTGTGTGCAAGGAGTTTGAAGAGATTATCACAGAAGCATGGATAAAGGTACGTTCGATATATATTTATAAATAAATTTAAAATATAATAAATTTTAAGTCTTTTGTGAACATGCATGTTTTTATGTTTGAAGTGAAATTATTGTATGTATTATAATTTATATATTAATAGAGCACATATAGTGCTCTATTAAAAGTGAGTTAAAATAATAATTCTTAATACATTAGTAAAAAGGTATTTTAATATAAATTCAGGATCAAGAAGAGATGGAAAGAAAAGAACAGGAAAAAATGGAGGCTAGGGTATATGGAAATTGGAAACGCCTAATAAAAGGATTATTCATACGGGAAAGACTTAAGACCAAATATGGATTTAGTGATCCCAGCACATCACAAAATAAAAAAAAGTCAAAGGGACCACGTTTTGTTGTCAATAAAAAGAATTAAGTACAAGTATAAAAGATTTCGAAATAGATAACACTATGTTTTTAATTACTTTTTTTTGTTAACATCACATAGTTTTTAGAATTTTATCATTTTAAAAACTTAATTTAATAGTAATGCAATGTGATAAAATCACATTTTAAAATGTGCAAGTGATTATAATTTATTGTTTTTAACCTAAATTACTTATGATATTTAATAATAATGTCCATAATATTTTATTCTTGAAGTCATTTAATACTGTGATTCCTCCGAAGAATAGACCTATTTTGTAATGCTGTGGAAAATTTAAATTTGTTACCATTTAAAAATAACTCAATCTTTTAGAGCTTAGAGTATAAAGATGTTTGCATACTGAAGTTTTGCTCTTTAACATTCATATTCACAACGTAAATTGGTAGAATATCTAATTTGTTATATTCCATCTGGAAAGAAATTGTTATTATGTATTATAAATATTAAATTCGAGAATTACGGGTAAATATTTAGAATACAGAAGCTCAATAAACGCAAGTAATGATCATATTTCCAAAAAGTATTAACTGTATATATTAATTTTAGATAATAATATTAAACCGCCTAAATTTTTGTTATTGAAATCTTTCGTATCTATAGTGTATTTCAAAAAATAAAACCAGTACAATCGATTATGTGATAAAAAACCAGTCGAGTTTTTTTTTAGCTATAAAGTTGTATCTAATCCTTTTATTGCGTAAAGATTTTAAAATTTTATAATACGTTTCTATGTGTGTATTTTTATGTTTCATTATTAATAGTGGCGTAACGTACCTTAAAAGAACCCTGTAACTAAGTTTGACGAAGAGGTCAGGTGAAAAAGGGATGTTTTTGTTTCTTTTCAGAACACAAATATCTCTTTACCTAATTTAATTAATCGTATATCGAGTTTCATTTTAGGGGAGTATCGCCTCAACGCTCGTTGGACACTTAAAATAAGATTTATACCTAGAGAACTCTCTAGGTATGAATTTCTTATTTTAAGTGCCCTGATCGTTAATGTGAGATTGTGAATAACATTTTGATAATTTTTACGTACATATTTAGGGAA
>NC_052118.1:5523339-5534444 GCF_012273895.1 Zerene cesonia | reverse complement strand
CTTATTTTAAGTGCCCTGATCGTTAATGTGAGATTGTGAATAACATTTTGATAATTTTTACGTACATATTTAGGGAACCTCTGTAGACCGGAGGCTACTATCATTCCGCTTATTAATATCTACGGCCGCGGTAGCTACTATCCTGATTGTAACTAATTTAACTCCGTCTATGAGTATTGTTATGATTTAATTTTTGTGGAAAAAATATCGAAAGTTGTTTGATATGTTTTCTCTAATTTTATTTTAATGTATTTCAAAATAATGTTACTTTAAATAAAATTTAATTTTGCATGGATTTTCAGGAATTTATTGTCACTGGTAATTTATTATCAATGACGTGTTGTACAAATGCCAGAGATTTTAAAACAAAAGCAAGTTCAGTTTCCAAAGGTACGAAATAAATAAAAGGCACGTTCTTTTAAGCGAGTTTATTTAATAAAAAATGATACAATTATAGCCGCTTAATAATTGCAATAAGCTGTCTTAACTTTATTTTACATTATAGTAAAGTGCAAAAGCGTCAAGCGGTTGTTATTAGGTATAGCACAGCTTATTGCTGTATAACAGAGAATAATGAAAGACGATAGTATGTACAAATCTTTGGTATAATAATATACTAATGATGATGTGTATATTCACTTCAGATCTTCACAGTGAGATCTGGTCGGTCGAAACGATTGCATATTGCAATCTTATCCGCGTATACAGGATAGTTACCTAATATCAAATGCGATATAAAGGTATAGTCACAATGCCATCAACAATTTTTTTTATTTTTTTTTTTATTTTTTAATAATAGTATATTATTATTTATAATAACCTTAGTTACTTATTAAATACTTAAATACCTATGCATTTTATATAGTCTAAAATATTTCATGACGAATTTATAAACTAAGGGCCCAGACACATTCATCAGTTTGTACATTAGGTATGAAAGGAATGTAACCTTTAATTTATATTTTCTTTCCATAAAATATTTGGTCTTATATAATAAAATACATAATTATATCTATTTATTAAAATAGTCTCATCGTTTTATCAACCATTATTAAAACCAGTTTAATACATGGTATGATGAAAAGGTAGCCACATGACCCAGATTATATTCCTTTCATGCTACCGTTCACACTTAAGTCCTATAAAGTCCAGCTTCATAGTTAATTTAGGCCATGGTTAATGTGCCTGCGCCCAGACCGAAACCTACACCCTTAGGTCCGAAGTTCCGGCCGTAGCATCCGCGGCAGTAAATTTCACCATTGGGTCCATCATTCAAATTCGTCGAATCCTAAAAAGAAACGTAATGATTATACATATACACTTAACATTTAATTTTCATTTTAAAATATATACCTATATAGTTTTATTGAAGCCTATCTAACTTATAAAAGTATAATGTATCTGTTTTTGTCATCTGTCACTGTCAGAGTTGTTGGTCGTCCGTCGTGGTTCTTACTTTTTAGCTTGATTCATCAATCATTGTAAATACTCGTATGATTTTAGTTAATAAGTTTTGTTTTTATAATTCAAAATAATATTTCGAACTATAAAAATGACTCAGAGTATTTTGAAATATGTAATATTTACAGCTACTGTATTAGGATTCTTTCAAAGTGGAATTGCTGAATTTTCGGCAGAAGATTGTGCATCGCTTGGTTTTATAAAATCAAATCTCTTATGTTCATCTTGTGATCAATTAAAAGACTTTAGCTTAGAGCAATTAATAGAACACTGCAAGCAATGTTGTCACCATGACGAATCGGCGCCTAAAGAAAAGAAATACGCGCGAGCTATTCTGGAAGTGTGTACGTGTAAATTCCCGACTTATCCACAAATTCAAGCGTTTGTAAAAAGTGACAGACCAGCAAAGTTCCCTAATCTTCAAATAAAATATGTACGAGGGCTTGATCCAATTATTAAACTACTTGATAAGGATGGTATTGTGAAGGACACAGTTGCTATAGAAAAATGGAACACTGACTCGGTCGAAGAATTCTTAAATACTCATTTAGTTAAAGAAGAAGATGAGGATAAAGGTTACTTAAAAACAAATCTAATTTAATTAATGCAATACACACTTGATTTGATGTGAATTGTCTTATTATTACTTTCCCTGGCATCTATTTATTACATTAGAATATTTCCATTCTAAATTTATGAATGACTTAACAATTCTTTTAATGTCAAAATTATTGCTTAATGAAAGAGTTCTGGTTATACTTATTTCTATGGATATTTTTTTACTTGTTATATTGTTTGAAAACACTCACAAGAGATCTGTGGCAGTCTGCACAAGAGAAGCACCGTTTGTGCCATGTGCCATTCTTGGAGTGCATCTGTTCAGCAGCATACACTGGGAAACCACAGCGCGGGCAGCCCTGTCCTTTGGCTGCTTTAGGTCCAGTGAATGGGAGCTGCTCAGTGCTAAAATAAATATTTTGAAACCCCATATCAATAATTACATAAAAAAATAATATTTAAGAATCAATACAGTATATCAAGTACTAACAGTCTGCCCAGGCTCAACCCATGGAACATACTACATATCAAGTTATAAAAGAACTTTTGAAATTGATTTGGTAGTTTTTGCAATTAGCATATTCAAACAAATAAACACTTCAGCTTTGTATAGTATGGTAAAGACAACAGAAAAATATATTACATGATACTTACTAGGAAATGGTGGGTTCAGCGTCAGTCGATACAAGAGTAGGGGCATGGCCGTAGCCAAATCCTTTAGGTCCAAAGAGTTTAGCATAACAAGACCGACAGTGGATTTCTTTGTCGGGACCGTCACAAGCTAGCATGGAATCCAATGGACGGTGGCATTCTGCACAATTGAAGCATTTTTTGTGCCACATCTGTAAGAATAAAATGATTTAAGCTTTGATGTATTTTTTTAATAAAAATTATTAAGTTTTGCTTCTTATAATATACCTAGATTAAAAATATTAAAGGATGTAGCACTTTTATTTCTATTATTATTTTCATCAAACGAATTGTTATAGTTACGTTATATAGCTTAATTTCAATGTCATTTCGAGTCTAAACCGTATTTTTAAATATGTCAATGCATTATAATTATACATTAACTACCAACATATTACTCTATGAATACTTACAGTGCCCTTGGCCAATTGTTGTTCAGCAGCAAATACCATTCCACCGCAACGCGGGCATCCTTGTCCTTTGGGAGCTTTGATTGATGTAGTATCAGGGTTGTAGTACGGACGGTTGGCCGAAATCTCCTCCTCGCTGTAAAGTTGTTTAATTTTAGAAAATATTCTGCACATACGATTACACTATTTATAATCGTATAACAAAACAACTTACGACAATCCGTCAGTTTGGAGGAAGCCAGAACCACAGGCAAATCCATAGCCATGAGGTCCCCAGCGCTTTCCGTAGCAGGTCTTGCAGTAAACGTCTGCGTCCGGTCCATCGCAGGCGATGATCGAGTCTAGTGTCTTCATACAATCGTGACACTTGAAACATTTGCGATGCCATTCTCGTCCCTTAGCCAAAACTTGTTCCGCTGCATAGACCACGCCGCCACATCGCGGGCAACCTTTGCCTGGTGGTGCCTGGATAGCTGCAGTGTCAATCACCGTTGTCTTGGGTGCATGATCGCTATAAACAAAATATATTTTGTAGCTTATACATATTTTATTTAAGGACAAATTTATACTATAGGAAATAAACGCAGAGGTATGTTCAATGTTATTGTAAATTTAATTTCAAATAGCTAGTAATCGTAAAACAAATGTAGTATCCATCTAATCATAAAATTACATTGGTCCAATCGTTTTTGAATGATTACTATGCATATATTACGTATGGGTGTACAATAAAAAGGAAAGGTCGTTTGTGACCTAATAATAAAGAAAATAAATCGGTGGAATCTGCATCGGATTAAATATGTTGTAAGCGCGTGGCAAGTCGTCTATATTAAAATTAGTTGGTTCGAGAACGGACAGGGCGTTCTATTTTAAATACTGGCACGTTGCCATCTCTTGTTTGTATTATAAGCTGTTTTTATGAAAGTGACTATGCGATGGAAATATCCTAAACCTGTCTGTAACCTGAGAATACTTAGGTGGGTACAGTCTTGTTGCCATTCAAATAATCTATAAATAAACTCTTTAATTTATTATCAATTTACAATCGAAAATAAAAACACAATCTTCAAAATTCTGTTCATTTAGACTATCAGTTTTAGCAAGTAGAACCAGCCTGCCGTGGACCTATTTCTTAAACTTAAAAATTACAGTTTACCTTCAATCTAATTGTAAAATAGCTAAGCCCAATAATGCAAAAATATTGTTTTACTTATGATTCATTTTATTATCTATTCTAAAAGGTTAAATTTTCTTACCCATTAGCGTAAGGGTCGCTCTGTAAAACACCGGCTCCTTTGCCATAGCCGTATCCTTTAGGACCGAACTTCTTTCCGTAGCACACTGCAAACACATTTTCTTTTAGATATGTGTACACAATGTTTCTATCAATATAATTTATCATTATCTATTAATATAACATATATTGTTTACATGAACATTAGCAATCATACAACAACATCTTAGTTAAGAAATTTAGCATTTACTAAAACATGTTAAACGAATAGTATCAACTGTCGAAAGTCGTCATTTTGTGCATTTTAGGATAGTTAGTATATAAGTTAATCAAGAAACAAACCTTTGCAGTAAATGTCTTTATCAGGACCTTCACAACAGTTCGTGGAGTCCAGCCGCTTCAAGCAATCACCACACTTGAAACACTCTCTATGCCACGCCTGGACAAACAGTGAAGACAAAAGGAGTAAACAGGGTGGGTCATGCGGGACGATTTGTAACATATAATGCTAGCGGTTATTATTACATCGGGTGAACCATATCCAGGTTTCAGAGACATAAAATACCTCGACAGTATATCTCGTTATCTGGCCCGTCACAATGGATCATTGAATCAAGTTGCTTGTGGCAAGTTATGCATTTGAAGCATTTTTTGTGATAAGCCTACGACGAAATGTTCTATTTTAGAACTCAGAACTCAAATAAAGGTTGTGAAGTAGAAATATGATTGCATAGCACACAGTAAGAAGAACGGCAAAACTTGATTTCATTTTATCTGGTTGTAATGATTAGACTCATCATCTCATTAGTAAATATAAAGAGAGAATGAAATAAAATAAATATTGTTTTTGATATAAATGCTAATAAAAAATTATGTATATAAATATTATATTTTACCTTTCCGCGAGCCAACATCTGTTCTGCAGCATAAACATAGCCGCCACATCTTGGGCATCCTTCTCCAGGTGGAGCTTTGGCAATAACGCGTGATTCTAAGCAAGCTCCATTGGTTCTTACGCCATCCCTGTATGTATATTTAAATATGGTTTTAGAGTTATTATGTGTTCACAATTGGCAAAAGTGGAGATTGAGCAAAAATTACAGAAGAGATGTTAAAAGCCTAACGGGCTCCAGAGCTCTCCAGCAGCCCCTACATATAAATTCGTTTTTTTTTATTCATCAAACTAATGACGGCGAAGCAGATGAAGTCGGCGGCGCACCTCCGCCGTAATGGGAGAAGGTAAGGGCTCCCAGCCACCCGCTCCACATCGGCTCATTAAATTCGGCCACCCCGTACAACAACAGCTATGCTTAACGATTTAGAGGGCGCTTTCCTTATCCCATCACATACATTGATCAGTTAAAGAACATAGTAAGCGTTAGCAATTATTAATAAGTGTCAATTTGTAGCAACAGGTTAATAAGAAGAGATAGTGTGACTTTCTAACATGCTCTATTGGTGCGTAACGAGCGTTGCGATGTTGTGCTGAGGCGTTACATATTGGAATTCTCACCGTTGCTCCACTGTGTCGGGGTCACCCCGGTTGTAAGGGAGGGAAGGTTTTAAATAGGAATGCGCTCGTGCTGGCGGGAGCCCTCCAAGGGTCGGTAAGGACCGACGCCAGGCACGGCCACACTCCCATTCGTTTCAAATTTCAAGCAATACACAGAGTGGTAGTCGACTTTTTTTTATTTTTCTCTCTTATAAATATAAAATATACCGATTAACAAAATAAATTAAGCGACAGCGAATAAATAATCCTAACTAATTTAAATTAAGAATGACGGTGACAAGGTGCCGCTGGTGGGCCGAGATGTGTGTCGGCGATCCGCTAGCACTGCTGGACGACTGCTCACGATCAATTCCTGTTGCGACATAAACGGAGACTGATCATGCACGTGTAAGGCGGCGCAAAATTTACAGCCGAGCGCGCGCTTTCTACTTTTATGAGTTTATGTACACGCTGTTAATGTTGTTACGTACGGGCCTATAGGCCGGTCGTCTAGCGACCATAGATAAGGAAAGACCCTCAGTGGCGCGGGCGGCGGGAGTGTAAATAAAATTATTACTCACGCGTTCTCGCCCTTCAGGTGATCTCCGGTGTCCATGGAGAGGCAGCCAGCGCCACCGCCGAAGCCGTATCCTTTTGGTCCGAATTTGCGCGCATGGCAAACTTTGCAGTAAAGTTCACCTTCGTGTTCTGAGCAGTTTGTGGAGTCCAACAATTTCTGGCAGAGGCCTAATTCAAAACAATGGATAGGTACGGTTTAACAGTGGTAGGAATAATAGAAAAACTTCCTATCTTGCGTTACGATTTAAAACGATCTATCACAATTGCAATCCAGCCTCCTCCAGCTTATTATAATACAATTATGTGATTTATTATATAATTTCAATTGAATTAAAAGTAAATAATTTGCGAAATTACAAATATTTCGATAGGCACATTCTTAATTATGGAAAATAAGGAAATTTTTAAGGCTTTTTTTTTAAATTTCGCTTTTTTTATTACATTATTATGTAAACAAAGACAAATTCATATGCAATTGTTATCAAGTAGGTAAGTAAATAAATATGTACTATGGAAATAATTATTGTGCTCTATTTAAGTATAGACAGTGTCATCAAGAACAATACTGAAATATAGGCAATTACCTATTAATCATCGATAGATAAAATTACATTGTACTATCGACGAATGTGCACAATTTGTTGTAATATTTTGTGTAAATTTTTATATGTACGTCTCATAACTAAATGTACTTACCTATAATTTACAGACAAATTAGAAAAAAAAATAGCATTTTTCTTAGGCGTTGATATTATAAAAAAACTGTTTTTCTGTTATTTCGTATAGGCACGTGTTTCCCTGGTTTTTTTTACATATTGTCTTTTAAAAATTAAAAATTGATAGTGTTTCCATTTCAAGTATGTTTTTCCATCTTCCGTTAAAATTTGTAAATTCTTCCGTTCCGTTAAAATTTGTTATTATAAATGTACGTTATGTACTTTATCTTTTAAATTTTCGCAATTCAACCATCGTTAATCCTACTTAATATTTTAAACGCTAAAGGTAGAAAGAATGTATGGATGTTTGTTACTCTTTCAAAATCCACTTTTGGGATCTGAACGAAATTAGTTACAGAGATATATTATATTTGGATTAAAACATAGTCTACATTCTAGCCGAGTATCACACGAGTGAAACCGCAGGTTCCAGCTAGTATACTTAATATAATTTTAACCTTCGACAATTTTTCTTTTTATAATTAAAATTTTGTAGGTAATAAAAGTTATCATACCGCATTTGAAGCACATTTTGTGCCACTTGAGGCCACCGGCGACGCGCTCTTCCGCCGCGTATACGGACTTGCCGCATTTCGGACACTTGGGGTTATCTGCTGGTTTGAAAGGCATTGTGCTCGCTTAACTTATCCTGGAAAACAAAAATGTTATTATTAGCAATTTGCCATGTGCGATTGATTTTATAATTTTGTGTTTTAAAGTTTTCGAGCAAACGATTAGTTTCCAGTTAAGATTTAAGTAGTAGGTACAGGCGATTTTGATCGAATTGTTTATGTTACTTTAAATGCAATATTCTATATTTATCTCGAATGTTATGTGTGTCAAAGTATTTCAGTGGCAATAGGAATGATCGTAAGCATCATTGAACAGATGACAAAATCCATTCCGAATAATGCAATGTTCCTTGGCTTATATCCAAGTCGCCTGCACCACGTCCATCGTATCCGAACTGACACTATTGCTCAACAAGCACATGTACCGAACGATATGCTAGCTACACGGGCTCCTTTAGAATGCTACTAATATTTTACGTAAAGAACACGTGAAACGTAAGGCGGGCGGCGCGTGGGTTGCGGTTCCAACGCTCCTAATTTGGGCCGTCCAGGTAAAGTTACGCCACTGGACCGGAGTGCATCGTTATTAATAGACCGCATTAGGAAGAAGCAAAGTCACTCGCGATAATGCTATGCTGTTATGATTAGGTTTTGATATCACTTTCACGAATCACGGACCTGTTCGTCGTGTCGCTACGAGAGTCGAGCTCCCGAACGCGTGTACAGTGCAGGGCGTTGTTGCCTAGACTGCTGTGCGCGGAGGTCGAATGATGCGCGAGGGCAGTGCTCCACCGTAGTCTATGCGCGGGTTGCACACGGCCCCAGTGGTGGGGAAGCGCACCGCCCTCACAAACAGTCATCACCACCCTCACACCCACCCTAACAGTAATCATCCAAAGGGCACTAACGACCACTTCAATCACTAATTCAAGAATTATTTACTTTCGATATGATTACCCTTGATCGAAATAAAAAAACAAAAAGTTAGTTCCTTCGTTTACAGATAAAAAAATGTTAGTTAAACAGAAGTGAACGTTTTCGAGAATTTTATATTAAAGTTCAAAGGTAAAAGTTTTATTTGAGGTCTAAAAAAGAACGCATTTTCAGCAATCTTACATAACATAGCTTTTGTTTATATTTAATGAACCTACGATACGACGAACCTACCTATATTACGTTTAATTGGTCATTATTAACTTACTATAAGCGGTCTAGCCAAACATGCAAATAAACATATTTGGTCCAAGTTCTAAGGACAGCATCTGCACTCGGTAGTGTTATTTATTATCGTAATCATGGAGATACTTATACTTGGCAAAATGAAGGCTTCAGTATACCTCTTTTATGTACCTACCTATATTTTATAAAATATTTGAAAATATCCTCAAATCTGTCTCAAATTTTTTTGTTTTTAGTTGATTTTACACAAAACTAACAATTTTTTAGGTTTCATAATCTTTGTTTAAATACCTATCAATGAAAAAATCTTAGAAACATTTTTCGTATTCCCACGCTTTATACTTCTGATTCAATCACTTGCATAATTTACTTTAATATAGGTCAGTAAAATAAAACAAACAGAATATGCGTTAAGATATATGGGTTTACATTGCTGAAAATCTTAGTCAGAACACTTATATTTATCGCGTATTTTGTTACATAAATTCATTGAAACTGATTTTTATGAATTGAAATGATTTTAAACACAATGATTTGGTTGTACTATTTATATAAATCAATTGATTTTTATAAAAAGTGTTATCATATGTATTACTATGATTGTTTCCGATATTAAAGTAACTTGAGACTTAAATTATGAAAATGTCTTCAAAACAATCTTATATTTTGATATACGGTAGAAAGAATTATTTGTATTAAAATTATAATAATATATAATAAACAAATATTTCATGCATCGAATTTCGAATGTGTTTTGAGTACCGATGTGTGTTGATTGAATTCTCATAAGCCCTCACAATTTATTAGTAGCGAGACGGGTAAGTTAGGTTAGTTAGTAACTTAGTAATATGGTATGTAAATGAGTCAAAAGAGGAAAATATTAAATAGGTGTGCAGAAGCGAATAATACAAGGTTTGTAATATTATATATAATACAACTATGTCTTTATTTCAATTCTTATATTAGATTTTTTATTTTTTCTCGATTAAAACACATACTCAATTGGTTATTGAATAGATAAAATTAGATATAGAAAATATTGATGACTCAGATGCCTAAAACAGTTACATGTTACGAAAATAAACATACAATCTATTAGTGTTTGAGTCATAAATTTGGCAAGACTCATCATACACAAATCAACAGTGAGCAATTGTCACAATGAACATTGTCATTTTTCGATCAGACAAAACGATATTATCATAGTGCAGTCATCGTGGTGATGCCTAGAACTTGCACTCATCAGGACAGAAATAAACAACAAAATATACTCTTTATTACGCACACAATTAGTACAGTGCTATGTCACATCTTATAATGCCCCTGCCAACTTCAACACACCTGCCTTACTATTAATATTTTTTAAACAAAAATAACTTCTTACGTGCATTTTGCAGATACATTGTAAATTTAAGGTATATCGTATACATACTTATTATACATTCGTATCATTTATCAAGCACTATTCTTCGATATAATTATATGAAAAATAATAGAGTGCTTAACTAGTTATTATATGCATTTGAGAATTTCCTCATTAATGTTTAATATAATTTAAGGAAATGTCTACGAAATCTAAGACTCATCTAAATTTGTAATATATATTTTTCCTCCGTGAGAACAAACAGCATCTTAGTACTAATCAAGTACAGTAAAGGTATTACGTAAGTAAAGTCACACTCGTGTCATGGTGCAACTCCATATAAGTACGTAGCCAGCAAAAGTTCTGACCATATTTTATCAATAGGTAGGTTACTTATAGGTATAGTCACACGGCATTAACAGCTGTTACTTGTTTTATGTACTTAATTCATTCGCATAAAATCATTAAATCAAACTGTTGTACTGATTTCGTTACATAATTTCCAATAGTAGTACCTATAAAATAAATATATTTTCATATTGTGGGAGTCGAGCACGCTTCGGCACGAATTGGGCCAGCTCGCACCGGGGAAGTACCACACCCCCACAGAAAACCGGCGTGAAATAGTGGCATGCCACTGTGTTTCGTACGGTGAGTGGGGGAGCCGGAGGCCCGTTTCCTTTTCCTCACCCGAACCAGTCCATTCCTTCTTTCCAGTCGTTAATCCATTCCTTTTCCCTTACCCCGAAAAAGCGGGCAGCGCATTCGCAGAGGATCTACCTTTGCGAATGTTCATGGGTGGTGATCGCTTACCATCAGGCGAACCACCAGCTCAGTTGCCCGCTATGACA
>NC_052118.1:5500624-5522339 GCF_012273895.1 Zerene cesonia | reverse complement strand
AAAAAAAAAAAAAATCTTGCTTAGAGGTAGAGGGAGTAAGTAGTAATTTGACCAGACCACAAATTAAGGAATCTTCGGAGAAATTCGGAGAATATTAATAAATTCTGTTAGATGTTAGGTCAAAACGACTCAAAACTAGGTCGAATAAAATTAAATATGAAAGCGCAGTGGATATGTAATAGAATAATACTGAAAAAATATAAATATATGATTATACATCTATATGATATATATAAATAATCGATTCAATACGTATGCAAATACTTCGTCATGCAACTTAACAAATGAATTCAATTAGTAGAGGCTTATAAATATATAGCGACGTTCATTTAAATAGATGCAACGCGTAATGTAATGTGTAGATTCTTATAAAATATGAATAATCAAATACGTAAATATGACAATGATCGCCACCTTTTCATAGATGATCCAAGGTATCCTGGGTTCAAACCCTGAAACAGAATGACTCGGTCTGGGGTGCCGCATACTCTCAGTAAAACATGTGAAATATATCCCGATTCCCCACAAGGCGACAGAACTTCGTTTAAATACGTATAATATGAAACGAGGTTACATAACACTTGAAGCAATAGTTAATCTTACTGTAATTTGTCCGTTTGGGCGTAGCTATTGCTTTATTCGACAATTATTAGTTCGGTTCGGAGATCGCTATATATTTACTGTATTTAAAACTATATGTCTTTTTTTTTGGTACATCTTCCTTATTACCAGGCCTTTTATTAATTTTAATATAATCTTGGATGAAAATTATTTGAAAGTTACACCACCAGTGTACATATTTTAATGTGAACAAAAATATATGAGAAATTTTATATTTGGCACAAATTCAAGTTGTCTGTCTCGATCGTATCCTTTGTAAATTGGCGTTTTAATAATTCCATCGGATCACATTAACATACAAATTGTGATTTATTTTCGACCGTGATGAAAAACACAATTTGTTAAAATGGTAAAACATAGTTATTAATAGGGCTAGGAAATATTTTTTGAAATACATATAATGAGAATTTCGTGATTATTCCATAAAGTATTCACAGGACTGATACGTTGGGCCCCGTAATTTCAGGATCGCATTTTTATGGCTGGAAGTCCTATTTCCGTACCAGTTTGTGCAGTAATATAATTACAAGCGAAACATTTTCGTTTACTTTTACTTATGCCAATAGAAAGCAAGAATCCCTAATATTATACACGCGAAAGTTACTCTGTTTCTCTGACAGACAGCTGTCTGCTTCTTCTTCTTTATAGTGAATTTGAGAATAGAGAAATTTATTAAGTTTTTATTTGGGAAATCTCACGGAAATAGAAACTATTTGGGAAAAAGCTCATACTATTTGTCGTTTAAGTATGCGGACGGAGCCGTGGGCGGAAAGCTAGTCATTTAGAAAATGTTATTTATTTAAATTTCTTGCATTGTAGTTAATATCATTATCCGTTGAAATACTGCTGAAATAGCCGTATCTTATAATAATCGTTACGCCTCTACAAGAGGAATGTTGTAGAAACGAGATTAAATAACATTCAGGTGTTTACGGCTCACTTCGCAGGTGTGGTGGATCTCTGTGCAAAAGCGTGTGGGCAGAAGCGAAAATAACATGGGAACCCTCTATTACTCAACGCACACTGAAACTCTACAGAGCTTACTCATACTTCGGTAGGTAGAGTCACACCTACGCTATATCAAAAATTCAGACACTGCTTTTAGACTCTACTATTTAACGCGTGAAGTTTAAGGTGATTGGAGTTGTTAAATAATATTTTTATTAGAATGGACTAGGTGGCAATTTATAGTGCGATATAATAAATATCAATAAGTGTTAGTTCAAAATATATCCTTGGATATTGGATACAAAATTTACATTAAATCACCAAAATGTAATTGTATATCAATAGATTTTCAATTATAGTTATACCTTTGTAACTCACGTGCCTATGAGTAGTGAATTTAAAGAAGAAATTTTCAATTATTATCACATATCTCTATTTCCAGTATATATTTTTAACTACTAATGATTGCAATCAAATACATAAATCGAAACTCGTCTAAACTAAAAACAAACCCAAAAATTTATTATTTTGTTCTGGCACCTATTGCTATTTTCAATGCAAGCGCAGATAAAATTTATGTATCTGTTTGATGGTTTTAGATTTTTTGCCTACCAAAGAATTAAACTCAGTTAACGATATTTCTGTTTATTTTCATCAAAGTCCTTAATAACAAAAGTATATTCCTGTCAAATACACATTCCAATAATTTATCTTTTTATTAAAGTCTTACAAACAGGTAAAATATATGGGTGGCAAAAGTATACCGGCGGTCAACTGTAAGGGTTCGAAAAGTTTCAATTAGGTTATTATAGTAGGTACTACCCGATTTTCCTTCTTAAAAAACAAAATATAATTATACTAGCTGCGCCCCGCGGTTTCACCCGCGTATGTCCGTATCCCGTAGGAATATTGGGATAAAAAGTTGCCTATATGTTGTTCCAGTTGTCCAGCTGTCTACGTATTAAATTTCATTACAATCGGTTCAGTAGCATTTGTGTGAAAGAGCAACAAACACACACACATCCTTACAAACTTTCGCATTTATAATATTAGTAGGAAGATACCTTATGCTACTAACATAAATGATGGTGAAATTTAGAAAGTGTATTTATGAACGCTTAAGTAGATAGTTCTTAAATTCTACCTCGTTCACCTTTTCCAAATATTACCGGTACGAAATATAGAGAGAAAGAAACTACGTTTAATCACAAATTCGACAATTTTTTTCTCTTTCAACTAACACAATATTAAATACAATAAGCTTATATTAAATAAATAACCTATTTTTCGAAAACTAAAAAATCATATGATTCGTTTCAATACACAATAGATACTTAACTAAACAAATATTTATTTTTCTGCTTTCCTTTTCCTATTATCTCGTATTTTTTAACCTTTCATTTTATTTTTCTTTCATCCACGAGGAATTAAACAATTTTCACACACTAGCCAGATTGTCTTTGGAAGAAGCTGATGGAATTTTACCTGGCTTGAACTCGATGATACGCTCAGCGCGTGCGTCATATTTAAAAATCGAATTGCGGCTTTAAGAATAGCTTGGAGTATGCCAAAAATCTATAGCTACTACGATGTCTATGTCTTTACGTTTTGAGTATGGAAATCTATCAGCGCCAGCGTAGGAATAAAAACCAGTTGCAAATAATAATATTATTACTGCTTGCTTTTTACCTAAGTGCCTGAGTCATAACATGATGCCTGGAATAGAGACATTTATGTAATTATTTCAATTTAGATGCCAATATCACTAGGTATTTTGAAAAAAAAGTTACACTATATGATAACTAAAGGCTTGAACATTTTTTGAAATAATTTATCCGAATAAAGAATATGAAATCAATTGGATGTAACACAATATGTACGATTGGGCATATGTGCGAGTTTACAAGAATCGGGTGTAGCTAATTAAAAAAAAGTCCGCTACGAAAACGATGTTAATTATTGAAACGGCGTTTAAATTACAAAGGTTATAAGGTATATTTGAAGTTGGTTTTATTAAAGTAACAAGTAAGTAAAAAGAACACTGTATTTCACGTACTCTCTGTAACTTGTATCACAAAAACGTGGAAAGGATCATAATTCATACTAGATCGAAGAATAATTGTGAAATTTATGAAAATGTCTCAATCAATGCTTCCTCTTGACTTTATTAAGATTTAAGGGAGACTTTGGAATATTTTATAAATAATTCACTCTCTGTCTCAGAGGAAACCCTTTTTATCGATTAGATTTTAAGTCATTTGGCCAATTTGCCATTTAATTGTTTAGAAAGACAAAATTAACAGCTGCATCTAGTTTAAAGTTATTACAAATTGAGTTTTGTATGTTAATTTTTAAAACCTGTATAGCTATATAGTATAGCTGTATAGTATAGCTATATAGTATAGATATAAAATTGCCTAATAAAATGATTGTCGTTTATTTTTAAAAACAATGTTTCCAGTCTGTACTAGATATTTTCAAGGAATACGTTGTCTGGAAGAAATCGTAATAATGTCACCAAAAAATAAATAATTCTCAAATTGTAATTTTTCCAGAGAAATAAGGTATAATAAATAAATAAATAAACAAATATTATTTTCAACTAAAACATAAACCACATTCAAATTGTCAGTAGTTTAATTGAAGTGGCACCGGGTTGAGAGTTGGAGCCATACGGAAGGTACCAGCTTTTTCATAGAATCATCATCTAAATCAGTACACCCGGTAGAAAGTTTTGAGGTAACCAACTAAAAAATAGAGTCAAATTAAACCTCCTCCTTTTTTGAAGTTGATTGAAAATCCACATCGACAACGTCTGAAGTTTGTTCTATTTTCATCAGAAGACATTTACAAACTATAAAATCGAAGATGTCGTCAAAGATCTTCTCGTTATTTTGGATAGGTAATTATTACATGAATATATACTAAATGTATTATTAGTCATGTCAAGCAAGATAAAATGGTGCTCATTAATCTATTTATAAAACTTTATTCATATAATATGTAGCATGTAGCAGTGGTCGATTAATCAAGTGGCTGATAGCTAAATAGCTAAACATGTTATGAAGCGCAACGTTTCTTTCTATCTACATAACTGTTTGTGAACGTATTCCTTGAAACCACAGACACACCAACTAGGGTACAGAGCAACTAGGGTGATTTTCATCAATATGCTGTATGAAACATAGGATGTTATCTGAATATAATGGTATCTGGAAAAAAATTTGAATTTATTCCAGTGGATGACTTGAAGAATGTGGAATTAGATATCTATAAATACGTTAAAGAGACGAAATAAATTAACATATTTGCAGAAAATTAAAGTATTATTAATGCATCGAAATATTTTATCGATTCTATATTTTTATATTGGATCCAGGTATACCGATCATTCTTTTTAAATAAGAAAATGAATAAGATAAAAAAGTACCAATTGAGACAATTATACAACAGTTATTTTATTTATTTAGTTATGTTATTTAGAGACAATTATTTTTTTATAAACAGAGTAAAACTGAAGCCCATTTATCAAGAACGAAAACTGGCTGCAAGTTGCTAGTAACGGTAGGTATAATGTCCATCTTTCCGCAATCGGAGCTATAATTATCCCACATGTGTTCCTACTACGGACTACCAACACGCTGACAGGCATCAATTTAGTTTTCTTATGAATTCCTCAAAATAGATGCAACATATGTAATCGTATTGAGTTTCATTATTTTAGTTATGATGACAGATGAAAAATATAGAAATGTGGTTAAATTTTGTATTGTTGAATTGATACCTAAATGCATAGTATCATAATATAAATGCAAATATTATTTAGAATGGCACCAACAAATAGACAGACAATATAGTTGGTGCTAGCTCCTATTGTAATTGATTTTAAAGGAATATTACGTAGGTATTCTTTAAAAGCCATGTAAGTAAGATAATAGAAATTACAGTCTAAAACGAGTACTAAGAATGAGATGAGCTACAAGGTGTCTAAACTCTAATAAAGGAAGGACTGGGAAGGGTAAGGAAAAGGACATGGGCCTCTGGCTCCTGAACGAGACACAGCGGTATGCAATTTTACTCCGGTCTTCTATAAAGGTGTGGTACTTCCCCGTTGCGAGCTGGGCTCGACTATAGAGAGTATTAAGAGTGGTTTATTTAGATGGAAGACGGGAAAATGTATCAATGTATTAATCGTCTAAATAATGATTTCATAATATTGTACATTGTTTTAAAGCAATCAAATACTTTAATTTACTATAAGTTTATACAATAAATCTGAACTATTTTTTTTTGTATGCACTCATATGCTTAATATTTTAGCTGGTATAAAAAAAGTTCAATAGATCAATTAAATAAAAATACTCGATAAATATAAAATTTACATGGGTTTCTAAGCAAAATTCTCCTAAACGGCGAAACAACACTAATTTTTTGTATAATATATTCGGTAGGTTAGAGATTAGGTTGCAAACTGTTCATACTGCTAAGCGGTAAGATACCGGTAACCCAGCCCAAAACTTTATCAAGAAAGTATATAGGGTTCAAAACTTTTGCCAGATCAGTTAGATAAACCATAATAGTCACATTACAACCCTGTTTGCCGACAAACAAAATTAATTTTACAAGTAACAAAAGGAAAGAGATATACACTTTCCAAAATACTTACTTGTGTCTCCATCTCGTTTCTTACACTAAAACTATTTACAATCTAGTAGGGCCAGCCCTTTTACAGCTCCATCTCACGGCGCCCAAGAGAATTAAATACTCTTGGACGAACCCGTGCGCCATCTGTGAGCGGAGTGATCAGTGCGAAAGGCTCCGCGGCTGGCACCCGACTGGCAGGCTTCAACATCGCCATTTCTATTAATACCTTCCCACACTGAAATCGAGAACGGCAGGCTCAATCCTATTTTCAGGTTTCGGAGCGCTATAACGAGACTAACGAGATCGTTGTACTAGATTCCTAACGATTTACGTCGTAACGACGCTCGTCGTTATTTCGAGATACAGAGAGTGTTGTTTGCTTTTTGCACCAGATGGCGGGCTAATATTAACCTAGTGGTGTTTACTTGTTCAACTAATGTAGTTTTTCCATAACGAATAGCCGTCTGGACTGTTTGAAATATTAATGTGTACATTATAATAATTGCTTGGCAATGATTTTGCACGAAATTATTTTCTGGCACTACATAGTTCAAATTGTAGTAAATATCGACACGAGGCCACTTAGTCGCCAAAAGTTAATTGGTTACCTATAGATAATTTTATACTATTTCCGAAATGTTATTTCATTGTTAATATACCATTTATGTATCATTTCTAAAATTTGCATCAACAATAACATTGATTGCGTGTATATTATGTAGAATTTTGTTTTACAAGACGAAATTTCTCTATTATACAAACTTAAAATTTTAAAGTTTTTTCTTACATAAGCTGACATAAATAATATTTAATTATATAGCTTCAAGGTATGAAAAACATTAAAAAGCCACCTATAATCTCTTAGTCTTTATTTTTACGTAATCTGATTTGTTTACAATTTTTATATGTATCAATATGTATTGTATAAATAGAATCATTATTTTCAAAACTGCTTTACATAGTCTTTAAAATACTTGAAATTTTAAATAGTTGTAAATAAAATATACGTTAATGCCAATTTAGAGTTACTTGCAATGATTGAAACGATGCTTATTTATTTTTACTCAATTAATGCATACTGAACTAAAGTATCAAATTTGATGCGAGATAAATATTAGTTATTAGCATAGAAGTGAATATGTGCCTTCAAAGAAGATTATTTCATCAAAAAAATCTACTATTATTAATATTATTAAAAACGCATACAATTAAATATATGAGAAACAATAAACTACACTGATATTCTTTAGATTTAAAGCTCATTGCTTTTTTCAAAAATTAATGGAATTAAAATATTGTGCAATAATTCATGATTCATACATATTAAATATTTAATGCTCACACATTTAAACTCAAATAAGTGCAACAAGTTAGGAACAAAGAAACATGGCAAATTCATTTATTTATTTATTTGTTTGTTATTACAAAATTATACAAATTTACAATTTACAATTGTACATCCATTTCAGGTAAAATGTCATATTATACATAGCAATTATTAGAAAAGTAAACGATAAGACTTCCCTCTGCTAGTACTAGTCCACCGAGTGTAATACAGCATTGAAGACTTATAGATTAATTTATTTCTAGATTCGAAAATTAAATTTAATTCAAAAAAATAAAGGCTATATATATAATGTTGTACTTCTTTTTTGTGTAAAACAAATGTTACACTAAATTGAAAATTACTACGCCACGCTTCGGAAATAAGGTATAACAAACCAAATGAAACTCGACTGGACTGACGAATATGATGAAATTAAATAAATAAAAAATGTATAAAATTGGAGCTGGTGATATCCAGTTTATTAACAAATATAAAACTTGAATGCAGTTACATCAAGAAGAAAAAATACAGTGTATGAATTCTGTAGAAATTCTGTAAAATTTCTGAGACATCTCTACATTACTTATATTTGCATATAATACAGACATTTAACTAATTCCTTCCAAACTCTATAGTGTTATAGGTATTTAAAAGACGTTTTATACAGTGCCTTTAAGATTACATAACAAGGTATGTAATCTTAAAGTAGGATTATTTAAAACAACATAGAAGTTCACAATAGTGAACATATATATGAACTGATATTTTTTAAAGAAATAATTATTGTCTTTACTAAAATATCATCCTAAATTTCAGAGAACTTTGATTTGCTTTATCAAGAAGCAAAAAGTGCAAATTAAAAAAAATTGCCACAAAACAAAAATTTAATGGAATATAAGTAATAATAAGTTAAAAGTATAAAATATGCTTTAATATATTTATATTATTATTGACTAATAATATTCTCTACATTGTAATCAATAGGACAATACTTAGTTGTTATACATTTATGTAACAGTAGCAAAAATAATAAAGATTTTATAATATAGTAAATACATAGTATATATTTAATACCAACTTTGTAGATGCCAGTCCACACAGTTATGACGAACAAATAAATAAAGCAATGCTCTATTTCAACTAATTTTTAATTGTGAAATCATATTCAAATGTAATAGCTATCGAAATGCCTATATATAATGTATAAATAATGATTTGCTTTCATTTTCTACAGATCCTTTCTGTGTGTATCTGTTATATTTTAATATGAGTTTTTCACATAAATGTTCATCTCTTACCATAATGCCATTGCAACAAGGTTATGTGTGGATATTGAGAATTTTTTTTCAATATTGCCAACTCTCTTGTAATCAATTTATGAATATTTAAAATAATTTAATTAAAAGTCAAAGTAAATAAATAGCGTTTATTAAAAAATGATATCATATTATTATAATGGAAATCATATAATTTCTTAAACCTAAATACGAAACCAATTTTGCGCAATATGGAAGTATAAGACGTAATTACCAGGTACATTTGGTAATATTTAGGTCATCTTGTCCACAAACAAGAGGACACACAATCTTACACATCACGCTTGACTAGTATTTAGATACATGATCCAACAGTCTTATCATAGCGCCCACGTTCACACAATGTTGTAAAATTTTCTTAAAACTAATATCACTTTGTCCCCGTAATGTTCACTTGCCGAGGAGGATCTTGCGGCCAGCGCCGAGGTTCTGGCCGGCCTGTGTGGCGCCCTTGTTGCTTCCAGCTTGAAGACCAATCACGGTCTGACCAGCCTTGAGTACTTCCTCAGAGAAGTCGCGCTTGCATTCGTCAGCGGGCTTGGGGCCTAGGGAAGGACCGGTCCATTCGGGGTGTCTGTAAGTCTACAAAATAATCATGTTAAAGGAAAGTTTCCAATAGTATTTCTATTATAACCTCGATCAACCTCGGTTCAAACAAACGACCTTGGATATTTGTGAAAAGTGAGGTAATGTTGCAAAAAGGTCGTAAATCTTGGTTGTTGGCAACGGTTCAACTTCTCAAATTCTAAACATGTCTTGAAAGAAAACATTTTGTAAACGCGTCGTTTGAGTATTATGATTCAACATACTAATGCGGGTTTATGGCAGGATATGAATTCAGTAGTATAAATATTTATATTAACATTTCAGTGCTGAAATAACTAACTCGGTCTTGCGTGGTAATTATATCATGTATTGTGTGTTCGATATGACCTCTTCTGCTTATATTTAACGATTACATAAATTTACCGTTATGCAGTAATTATGCAATATGATTTTTCAATTATTGGTATTTGTTAAAAATTAAAATGAAAAACACATCTATATTTACCTCACGGCCCAAAGCAAAGAGTGTGCTGACTACTTGAGCGATGTCCTTCTTCTCCCAAAGGTCCACAGTTTGGAAAACGTCAATATCGGGGACGCCGTAGGCTTTGATTGCAGCTTGGAAGCTGAAATATTAGAAAAATAATAAACACCTGCACTTTCAAGCGATAGTTTCTTTTAGTACCTATAATTTGTGAGTTGAGTGAAGTTAAAAAGAAAAAAAATAATAAGATTTATTCGTTTCTCATATACTTAGTAGATACAAACTAGACAATAGTATTGTTAGTATTGTAATCATTCTAAGTATAATTTTATAAAAAATATTTAGGCTAGTGCGTCAAAAAGACTAAATAAATTTTTGCAAAGTTTAACAACTTACTTGGTGATGTTCTCCATCATTTTGAACTGACCACCAGAGGTGTTGATCTTGTTGACGGATCCAGGCTTGATCTTGTTGATCAGCTGGCAGAGGACAGTTCCGTCCTTAAGGACATCTTCGAACGCCTCACCAGGGGGGAATTTAGCACCAAGAATGGTTTCGATCCACTCCTGGCATTCTTTCTCTTGTTCAGGGTTACGCTTAGATGCGAGCTGTAAAATTTTCAGTGTTAAACAGCTCGTAAATTATTGATTTATGAAGTGTTAAACTAATGTGTAGCTAAGTGCCTGTGTATTAGGTTCCTATTACTATAACTGATTTTAATGAGTTTGTTACAAAGAAATAATTTTCTGTAAATTATTAAGTGTTGGCACTTGGCATGGTATATGAGGTTAAAAAATTGTAGTAAATAACAATACATGAGCATCGAGCGTAACTATCGTAAAGATGTCAAGGCAAATTATTAAAATAAATTATTGTAGTTTTCTAAAAAATTTCTCACCTTAGCGCGGACTTGACGTTCGAGAGACATTTTCTGTTTTGTTGTTTTGCTTGGCTTCTAAATGTGTTAGTTCGCCGCAAAAAGCACCGATAGACTGAACTCCTGAAAGCTAATGCCACGTATTTATAGAGCGTGAGGCTGCGCCCTTCTGGAAAACTCTTATGAATACTTTACGCCATCCGATGTCGAATCCGCTACAAATATGATTCTGACTCAACAGCCTCTAGCTGAAGGCGTTACACATGAATTATCTTATGAAAATAGATCCAATAATCATTATCAAGATATTTATGATACTTGTATTAATACGATGGAGAAGTACGAAAATAGTATAGAAAAGTGTACAAAAAACGTTTTATTTTTCTACGATTTTTTTTTATTGGAAATTATATTCTATACAACTACTATACCTATATTACCTACTACATTCTATAGATAAAATATATACAAAACTGTTGAAATCCTCCACAAAGAGGCAAAGCATATAACTTTATATGTAATTTCAATATATAAAAGCTAGATTTTAGATTTATGATAACAATCTTGAATTACCTATAATTTGTAAATAATAATGTAGGGAAAATGCAAATGTGTGTGTATACAATACGAGTACATATGAAACTTTGCTTGAATTGTGAACCACGACCCTACTAAAAGTCTTCAATATATAAGTGAACAACTTTTGTAGATTTCTCATGAAAATAACATTACTTTTACGTAATGTAACTATATATTAAGTTATTTGTTCTTAGGAGAATATACCAAAATTTATGCAACACAATTCGTTATGCGTATATGACCTGGTAACTTAACATACATGTATCTTGAATGTCTTTTTTTATACATATCTCCGATATCTATAAAAGCTTAATGAGATATAATCACTTCCACCATTACGTTAATAAAGTTTAATAAGATAGAAATTGTATGTTTATAAATTCAAAAAATGCATTTGTATTTTCTGGTTGTCAGTATATATAATATAGCAATATATTATTATGATATGAAAACAATTTTCAGCAAAGTGCAGTACAGCTTAAACAATGAAAATAACAAAAAAAAGACAAGGGCTTTTGACAAAGTTTCTGAAGGATATTTTATAAAAGCTAGAACTTTAGTTTGATGCCATTTAACCACGATATCTTATAACCTTAATTTATGGTCTAATTAATTATACTAATTTTATATTTCCGACTACCTATCCAATTTTAAAAACTATACAAAACACTCAATTCCTTTACTGCATAACTGTAAAATTGCAAATCATTTCAAAAAATTATAATGTATGTAAATATATAGTATCTTATATATTATGAATATGTAGGTATATGCGACAACACTTGTAAATATTGGAATGTACCTTTTGTGCCCAACCTCCTACGCGTTTATTTACTGCCATAATTTAATTAGATCGCCACTGTATGCATTTGTCACGTTGTCATATCTACATGTTTTAAGAATTACATTTATCTATTTGTTACGATTAAATGCTTATATGTTCACTATAACTCTTCATTTACATGGTTATATAAAACTTCAGTTAAGTCGAGAAAATGTTATGTTGCATAACATTAGTGTTGTATAATATATGTAGACTTTCCTCCAAATTTTACAAACCACAATATTTAGTTGTACATCACGAATATGTTTCTTGGTGTACTATCTAATCTTTGAAATTTTGATATATCGCAAAATAAAAAAATAAATAAATGAAAATCGTTTATTGAGTAATAATACATTGATTCAACCATTATTCACCTAAACTAGGTATAAACTTATACATACTAGAGAGTTTCTAGTACCTGAGCCTAGTAGAGATGGTCGGCGCCTTCTACTTATAGACAATATTGGCTAGTTTAAGTAATATTGTTATTTAGGTACTTAATGAACTATTACGTTATTTACAGACAAAAGAAGATCGAGGTAAGTAAATAAATATCAGGCATACTTTGTGTTTTTATGTGTTTGTTGACAGCAAATAGTTTAATATACGTCTTTTAAGTAGGCAGCGCATTCACGAATTTTCGTGGGTGGTGGTAATCGTTACCATCAGGCAGGAACCACTAGCTTAGTTGTCCGATATGACATAAAAAAATAGTAAAGAGTAATCATGTAGGATAATCAAATAAAGCTACAATTTTGCTCGGCCTGTGAAATTGTTTAAGAAACGAAATTGCATCACACGCAAATGTTTATATCTGTGCTCGATAATGTTCTTCGATATAAACAAATAGTTTAAAAATAATTTCTTGGTTACGAAGTAATGAAATCTGTAGTAACGATAACGGCAATTCTAGGCTTTAAAACATGTATTCTGTTAATTTAGTTGTTAGCAATAAAAACAAGCTGCATTCATGTGGATCGCGTGTAATTTTTTTCTGTCTTAAACATCCCATATAACATATATAATGTCATCACTTTACTGTGTACCCTTTGATCTATAAAATTTTATTTCTCTATTTTTTTGATGCTTTTTTTTCCGATACTATGATTCTATGAGTGCAAAATAAACAAAAATATTCCATCTTGTCATCCATCAGGATTTTTCAGTATTTTTCAAAACTAACACCAAATAAATTCGGATAATAGAATCTATGTTTCATAGGTCATAATAATGTTGGTGCGCCCCGGCACGCGTTACTGAAGAATGCCAAACGCCAGTCGCCGCCCACAGCAGCTTTTTTCAGTATTCGTTGACTTATCATTGTCGCCCCGAACCCACGCGCTACGGGACGGCTTTATGCACACGGTTCTAATCACAATTAACTGCGATATCTATCATGCCGCATGTTTATTCTCGAGAATCAGCGATAACAACATTCTTAAGACTGGGCTTAAGGACTTTTTTGGACTAAGAAATTAAAATTAAATTGTTTTAACATGTCTTGCCTAGTACATAGAAACTTTGAATTTTGGGCAAACATGTTTGCACAAAAAAAAAAAACAAAAATTGAAAGTCTGAGTGCAGTTTTTATATTTCATCTCATATAGAAAATTAAATAGAATCATATTCGTTAATGTATGCAAAAAACTACAACGTTTGATTATCATCCTGTAAATTACGTTAAAAAGAAATACACAAAGCTTTACTACAATGATCGGAACAATTTTCCATCAAATATTATCATACAACTCATTTAGCATCTGATAGGAATCGGATTATTTAGACATGCGTAAGGAGTCGATACCAAAATATAAATTAAATTAAATTCAAATACTTTTTTTTAATTTCTTTATTAAAACACCCTCCACAATTTTCTTATTAACGTTACACTCATAGTACAATTCTATGTACTAATATGCACAAGTACTTATATACAATGACTTCTTATACACAATATTTACACCATTGTTAAATATATAGTCCACATTATTACACAATTTATGTGAGCAACATCTATCGTAGTGGTAGGTTAATGAATTTTAAGAATAGTTTGGCATTAGGTAATAAATAAATCTCTGATAAATAAATACTTAATTATGCAATAACGGAAGCCTGTACAAAGTTTGAGATCGTATTAGATTATAATTCAAATGACTAGAGTATTATTTAAAATACTATAACTTATCACATACAATTTATTTGGAATGATTTCGCTTTAGTTACAATTTTAAGAAGTATACAAGAGCGTATACAATGCAATTCAATACCTATTATTAATATTTACATTACATCTACTTATCACACAAAATTCGAATTCCTTATATCATCCTTAACACCGTCTTTATTACAAATCGCAATAGAGAGATTTCTTTAATTGAACCCGATTTATATTTGAAAAAGACGATATACAGAGATAACTAATCTACTTAATTTTACTATATAAGTATATGATTCTAGAGAACTGCACTTCAATCAATACCATTACGTAGGTACTCGTAGAAATCGATTTTTCTCACCTTATCTTATTTATATCCTACAATTTAAAATTTTAATTAACTACAATTTAATGGACACGAATGTTTGGCACTTAATATATTCATTCAATTCGCAGTCTTCTCCAAGATTCACTTTAAAATTCACATTGGTTTTTAGCACATTTTTGAAGGAATTTCTTCGTTCATGAACTGTATTGTTCGTAGCCTTATCATGAATTCATTTAAAAGAAAAACGCGGATTAGAAAAGATGGTTGTTAGATTTGGCCAATGTCCCGAGGTGGTCCGAGAGTAGATAATTGGGTGGTGCGACACCGAGCAGCGGGAAGCCTGAAGGCTGTCGGAGGAGGCCACAGCCTCCAGCCCACTTACTGCCGCCCACGCCACTCACCGGCGGCTCGGCGCCACCGCCTACACCGTTCAATTCCTCACATAACTTGTTTGCTGAAACAAATCAAAATCACATGTTCAATCTTTAAAAATACCTTGATAGTATCTACCTATGCTTCCAGTAGTTGCAAAAAGACTGATTTAATCATTAATTAAATAAAAATTCAATTAGCATTTTTTTTTTGTTCAAAGTATAAGTAAGTCCATTATGAAAACGCTTAAAACGTGTAAGTATACAATTTAAATGGATCATCGATGAGGATTCAAAGACAGAATAGATCTTGTATACTAAATAACCATCACATTATTTGTATGAAGTTCATTCTTCGACAAGTAACCGTTAACAATGTCATATGAAGAAATGTATTCATCACTTAATTAACTAGTGTGCACTATACATCAGAATAGTGCTATACAAATAAAACAGATGCATTCAATGTGTCCGAATATGAAATCAGGTTGCAGTCGGAGTGGTAAACACGAAATAATCGTGTTAACACAATTAGGCTCTAATCACCTAATCCTTGCTATGCGGCTCCGTTGTTTATTCAAGCCTGAGTGACAATCGCGCGAACAATTAGCGCAAATGAGCCGAAGTGAAAATCTGGCGCGGGTGGTGGCGTGGCGGGGTGGTAATGTGATTAATGCCACAAGTCCGCCATTATACGCCGCAAACTCTAGCCCACTGCCTACCGCTCCAATACAAAATAACACTCTAACAGCACTCCCATGTTGCAAAATAGGTATAGGAAATTTGACTTACTTGAATGCAAAATTAATATGACATAATGATGTGTTACTGCAGATTACAGCGAATGTTAAATAGTTGATGTAAAGTTACGGTGATAAAACCAACGATTTCGTAAAGATGTGAACGTAAAATTTAAATTTAAATGCTTAAACTAAAACTTTCGTGTAGCAATTGAAAACGATAACATTAATGTAAAGAACATAATGAATGTTTTCTCTTAAATTTTAAAACACACATGTAATTCAACATATCGCTCAATGAACGCTCATTGTTTCTAATGAAATTTTGCGCACCGATTAAATTACCATTAAAATGTTTCACCAATGATTAAAATACCGTGGGTACGTTAAATGGCAGTAATCGAACTTGACCCAAATTCCTTTGTTCTATTTTCACAAACTGTGATACCATTATCATTGAAGAAGTCGCCTTTTCAATGCATCGTCTAAATTTAAAATCTATTTTGAGGACGTATATTTATATCGTTGTAATCAGCCTTGTTATTTTCTCCCACGCGAGTTTTGTATTGAACGTTGCTATTGGTTGAGTACATTCAAATGTATGCGTGATTCATTCGTCTATAATTTCAACAATCAGTGTTTATAAAGACGTAAAAATCGCTTCTCAAAATATCTGACACTATAATAAAGAGTTTAACTAAACTGTTCGATACTTAAATAACTATAAAATTTGTGAATTT
Source organism: Zerene cesonia (assembly GCF_012273895.1). Lineage (NCBI taxonomy): Eukaryota > Metazoa > Arthropoda > Insecta > Lepidoptera > Pieridae > Zerene > Zerene cesonia. The sequence continues at coordinate 5,505,837 of NC_052118.1, read as the reverse complement.
TGTTACAAGAACCTCATTATAATTCTCTACACTGAAACACAGGTTAATTAGTAAATATTTATGGATATAAGTACTAATTTTTAAATGAAACTGACTGTATATTTTGATACCAATATAACATTAATTAATGAAATGAAATAAAATTCGACATAAAAAAACGAACTAAAGTGTGTTTAAGGTACATTATATATTTTTTGCAATAAAAGTTTTGAAGGTTTGTTTTCCTTCAACAATAAAAAAATAGGCTAATAATGATCATAGACTTTATGATGTATCACATCATCATCAATGACTCCCTGGTCATTTAACTCTAAGATTTAATCTTATAAAATACAAACTAATCACAATTTGTACACGACAAGAACGTAGAGAATTCAACACATCTCACACACTTTTTATATTTTTAGCTTTAGAAAATTTATTGCTCAAGAATACCGAGTTGCGAGGTTCTACAAAATTCATTAGCGACATTTTAATTGTATGGCAACATAAATGGCATGTTCATGAAAATTTTTGTGCAAGAAAAGAGATAAAAAATTATTCACAATATTAACGGTTCAATAAATCATTCTTATACTATGGCATGATGTGCTGATTTTTATTGTATATGAATAATAATTATTTTATAATATAATTTTGGGAAAATAAATGCGAGAAAATTTTGCACTGTAATGGTAAACTAACCTGAGATTCTAACCTGAGACTTAGATAAAACAAAACGAACCATAACGGAGTTTTCCTAATATAATGAAACACAATTTTTACATTATTTTTGTAATTACATTATGCAAAGAACGCTTTACTTACCTACGTATTTATTTTCAAGACCAATCTTCATATGTGCTCTTTATCAGACCTATTCTTGGTTTGTTTAACGATATCGTAGAAAAATCATTTAAATGCTTTTTTATAATTAATATTTACTTTTAGAGTGAAAAGATGTAGAAAAACATTATTTAGTTCTTGTCAACCTGCTTTAAATAAAAATGTAAATTTGAACCGTAGGCATGTTTTATATAAACCAATTAAGACAGAAAATTTTGAATATGTAATTTAAATGTGTGTCCTGAGAGAAAGTAGGTAGGACCTATGCTGTTTCACATTTAAATATTTTTTTCATATTTCAGATTAAACATATCTTTTATACTTAACGCTTTTATGATAAAAAATTCTTAAAAAAATCATTTAAAGGGATATGAAATGAATATGTCGTTATCTTCTAATTGGATCCCAGGAACACTTATCTACATGAATAACGTTTATAATATTACCATATAATATGTATGAAATATAAATTCTTCTCAGCGATCTTAGCCTTTCTATCAGATAAGTAAGCAATAGTTAATCAGATAATTAACTTCACATTGCAATACTACATAAAACTATAAAAAATTGTTACAAAATTTCAATGATCATAACGCGCTGTGGTACTTTTACTTGTTTAATCGTTGTCACGAAGAATGTCTCTGTTTAGAGATATTATCTAATTTAAAATTACCTGCAGAAGTAATAGGTTTCAGATCGGGCGGTGAAAGGTGCGGTAACGAGTGGTGGGTTGTTTGCGAGGGCGGTGCGGGATGCGGAGACGAAGCTGGTGATCCCGGCTTGTCTCTCTTCCCCTCCGCCTTCACTGGCGTCTCCCCAGCTTTCTGCTGCGCCAGCCGCTCTTGCTTGCGGAATTTTGCGCGCCGGTTTTGGAACCATACCTGAAAAATAGAAGATGTACTTGAGGATAATAACTTCTCGGCCTTCTTTTGTAGCATATCATTAATCCATTTAAGTGATCGTATTTCTTTGTGAGCTTATCGTGATTTGGTAAAATCGAATTCTGTAAAGAAACATTCCATAGAATTATGAGATATTTATCGTAACAGAACAGTTAACGCGTCACACTTTTAGAATTCTGAATATCCTCGTAAACATTTTGGCTATGAATATCTTCTGAATTACAAAGCAACCGAAATAATTATCTGTACACATTATTAAATGAGGTTTGGTACATTAACATTGAGTCGTCCGTTAAATGCAAAGTTCTGTGTAATATTGCATGTTTAGTTCACGAATGTTATTATGAGCAGATTTATAATACTGACAAGTGTATAGATTTGTTTAATGCAAGGAGAAAAAAAAAGTATATTAGAAAAGCATTCGAAACAATTGAACTAAGATTTACATACAAACCCTCGAAACAGACAGCTATAATAACTTGAATCCAAGCGGGCTAGCGGAAACGCATCCTCATAGCACCAATTTTAATGCAAACCGTTTTATATTCGTTCCAATGCGCGCAAATCCGAATTGATCGTAATTCAATTTCATGCGAGAGATAATTGCAACTGCCACTGGCGCTGATTGGGCAATGTTCGAGTAAAAAACGCCTCGTCACGAGTATCGGACTGTCGACAATCATACGCACGCACTGTTTGTTCATCCACGTCCTCCCTGATGATGTTTGCCCGCTTTTATGTTTTTTTACTTAATTTAATTTATTCGTCTCCCTTACATGTAAATGCAAAATATCTTACATATATGATACATTTAAATGCAAAATATCTTAAAAATTAAATAATAGATATTCTTACACACATTTAACGTTAATACTCGTGACGCATACGTACAATCTGCGTAATTCTTGGCAGTGATATTGACCGACGTTAATGAACTTTACAGTTCTAGAAGCCGAATAAAGATTTCATTATTATACCTATTCGTCATATCCAACATTTGGCCATACATCACGAATACCTTTCATCAGACGTCTACAATACTCGTGTTAGTCATGTAACTATCAGTTACCAGATACAACTTTATTAAGTGGCTTAACAATTGTATTGTAGACCTTAATTATTCAATTTACGATTTTTTTCAGATTGACAAATAATGCACATTTTCCATTCATTTTAGCAGCTGTACTTACATATTGTATAATATGAAACAAAATTATACATCGAGTGAACACGTTTCCTAATTACAAGGAAATGCAGCCATTTCAATGTCCATAATGGACACTTTATGAGACGTTTGACATTGAATCGAAATATATCGGTAGCAATAGGTAAAACGAAGGGTATAGTTTGTCTTGTGTCATAGTGCCGGCCACCTGCTATGTATCTTCTGAAGGTGCATCCGCACTACATCATGCACTATGACATGTGGCAATCACAATTATGATGCAAATACTTGGCTCGGGTCTCACAAACCCACGTATGCAAATATTATAGCTCATCACTATAGCTGCAAATTGTTCTGGTATTTTAAAAATGTTAAGCTATTTTTGTTATATGTGTCGACGCCAATTTAGTTGACTTCTATTGATTCACTATAAACGAAATGTAACCTGTACATATTACTTCACTATCATTTTTTATTTTAGCTCAGATGTGCCTATGCTTAATTTTGATCACTTAAAAGGTTGAAAGATGATGGAGAAGAGGCTACAGATTTTTTTTTTCATTTTAACTAGCTCAGGAAATAATGTATTCCTGACCGTGTGAATAACATCATTTGTCGATTGCAACATTTTAGAATGTAATGAATGACTTTTAAAGTCAATAAGATTGATAAAACCTCAATATTTTGAAAAAGCAAAAATGCATGTTCTGTAATTTTTTATTAAAATGAAAAGGTAACTTGAAATTTTAAAATGTTGACATTGTTGTCAGTATAAAATATATATATCTATGTGTTTAAAAAAATGTTACAGTAAAAATGAGATGATTGATGATGTTTAATTTTCAGCTGAAAATTATGCTATGTACCTATTTACCGCCAAGTTTTTAGTATGCGTAACGATGTAGTTGATTGGTTAACTTAAATTTTGGTTCCGAAAAAATAATGATATGTGTTTTCGTGGTAAAAGATTAAAGGGCCTTTGTAAGTAGGTATCCGATGATTGAGCTAGATAATTAGATAGATAGATAGATTAGAAGTTATGTCAAAGGACACATAAAATACACAACAATTACAATACAAAAACGATTAAACAAAGCAAAAATAACACACAGAGGAAAAAAAAGACACTTAAAATATCATATTGTAAGTATTATATTATAATTTAGTAGAACCTATTCATATCATTAAAGTGTGTTTATAAATTTTTTTTTAACCATATTAGTATTGCATCAAAATGGCTTTGTTTCAATACCATATACCAGATTTTGGTGTCAAAGGTTTACTAGTTTTAAATAATAATGTGATTAAGAAACATGTATACTGTCAAATATTTAATATAATATATTATAAGCAATTATTATGTTATTAAATATATTTATTACCGTTTAATAAATATTAGTGTATTGAATTACACCCGTTTAATTGTGTTATGTAATTTTATGTTAAACAAAGGCATTTAAAAATAACTGATTCTAAATAGAGAAAGCGCGTTTTAACGAAAACCGGGCTTCAAATTTAACATATTATATACTAGTTTTCCGCCCACGGCTTCGCCCGAAGAAAAACTTGACAATCGCGGGGCGTTACCGTCATAGTCCCGGATAAAAACTAACCTATGTCCGGGTCTTAAACTATCTCTCTATCAAATCTCAACAAAATCGGTTCAGCTTTACTTGAGTTATCAAAAGTGTAGTATTACGCCTGTTAAATTGCATTATTTATTTTAGTTTTAACAAAGACATGAAAACTAATTATAAATGGAGAAAGCGCGTTCTTTTGCAAAACGAGTTTCAGCTTTAACATAGATCTTATATTAGTATTAGAAAAAATAATTAAATCAGATATCGCCATTCACACGACTAAACCGTAAGTTGAAGCGATTTACCAACTGATTATTGCCGACATACACAGGCACATCTTAGCATGCACTAATCACTCAATTTATACTCGGGAATGTACCTACGAAAATACATGAATCCTAACATACACTGCATTTCAGATAGTCACAGTAACATAGACACTATGGTGTGGTATTGTAGCATATTGTTATTCTCTATGTTGAAATACCAATAATTATACAAAAAAAAAAATAAACAATAAAAAATATACAAACAAAAATTCAATCAACAAAAAACCTTATATCCTTTCTAATATTATAAATGCAAAAATGCTTTCGCGTTGCTTGTTTATATTTTGTTTGTGTGGTTTTATTTTACGTCGCAACGGAGCGAATTTATGATATGGTTTTTGTGTCTGTAGATGTGGAGGAGTGCTACAACAGGCACTATGACATGAGGCTACTTTTGCCACGGTTTGACTAC